>NW_024739403.1:2941054-2966169 GCF_018991925.1 Homarus americanus
CTGTGCCAATGAATAAATAATGTCCACAGTCACACACACACACACACACACACACACACACACACACACACACACGCTGGTTCAGTGTGTGTGTGTGTGTGTGTGCGTGTGGTGAGCCCCTGTGGTGTACCAGCTTAATTTATATTCTCTCTCTCTCTCTCTCTCTCTCTCTCTCTCTCTCTCTCTCTCAGCCAGTGTTAGAGAGAAGCCCCCGGCGACACGGATACACAGAAAATCGTCATTCCATACAGGTTATGTTATGCTTGACGGCAGAGCACTCATAGCATAAACCCCGGAGAGAGAGAGAGAGAGAGAGTGAGAGAGAGAGAGAGAGAGAGAGAGAGAGAGAGAGAGAGAGAGAGATAATAAAACAGACAGACAGATATTCTTCAAGGATATTTAAGAAATTATTATGATTCATTAACTCAACACTAAATAAATATTAAATACATGAAATTAAGTGTCATGTTTGGCACAACCATACGTCACAGTGCCACCCCAGGAGAGCTCCCAGACAGCTTGATGGAATGGTGCAATGGTAGAGGATTTACACTGTACCTTGGAATAGTGCAATAAAGGAGGGTGCCTTGGAATGGTGGAATGGAGGAGGGTTGATGGAATAGTGGGAATGGTGGAATGGAGGAGGGTGATGGAATAGTGGGAATGGTGGAATGGAGGAGGGTGATGGAATGGTGGAATGGAGGAGGGTGATGGAATAGTGGGAATGGTGGAATGGAGGAGGGTGATGGAATAGTGGGAATGGTGGAATGGAGGAGGGTGATGGAATAGTGGGAATGGTGGAATGGAGGAGGGTGATGGAATGGTGGAATGGAGGAGGGTGATGGAATAGTGGGAATGGTGGAATGGGAGAGGGTGAACGAATAGTGGGAATGGTGGAATGGGAGAGGATGTACACTGTGCCTTAGAATGGCGCCAGTAAGAGGGTGATGGAATAGGACCTTGGAATCATACAATGGGAGAGGATTTACGTGAGAGGCACCAATATAATCCGTTTCTGTTATGCTAATCCCTAATCAGTCATCATAGGCCGGCGCTTATTCCATTACGTTTTTTATTGGTGATTGGCTGGTGATTCACCCTTGGGTCTGAATAGCCAATCAGCTTGTAGGCTGTCGGGCTGGGTGTTTATGATTGGCCAATCCAGTCTGACGGTAGTTGTACAGTAGTAGGGAATGTTATTTTTGCTCTCTCTCTCTCTCTCTCTCTCTCTCTCTCTCTCTCTCTCTCTCTCTCTCTCTCCTCCGCCTCTTGCTCACGGCGCTGGTGGTAGAGCGGTACCGCTCTTGCCTCGCAAGCAAGATGTCACGGGTTCGATTCCCGGGCCGGTGGAAGTTGTTTGGACATACTTCCTAGCCCCCATTAGTCCCTGTTCACCGAGCAGTAAAGTAGGTTCCTGTTGTAAGTCGAAAGTTGCGAATTCGTATTCAGGGAGTTGTTGGAGCTTCCAATAACTTGATGACATAAACCAGTGACTCTTCAGGCTTCTACGCCCTTAACTCTTCAGGCTTCTACGCCCTTGACTCATGAGACATAAAGGCAAGCATGAACTTCCTGTTGGGCACTGTAAACGCTTCTTCACCAAAAGATGTAGGGAGTGCCCAATAAATAATAAAAAAAACTTCTCCTGACCTCTCACCTACTCCCTTTGTCTCCCACCTCCCCACCCACAATATATCCCCATGCCTCCCCTCCCCTCATTAACCTGCCTCCCTCACCCTCATAAACTCGCTTAACGATATTTGACGCCGGAGGAAGTTTAAATTAATAAATCAATATGAGAATAAAACAGAAATAATAGAATTGAAACTAGTTTAAAGTGAACGATGGAAGTTGAAAGAAACAGTGAGAGTAGACTGGTTTAAACTGGGAGACGTGTGACTTTAACAGGCTTACTGTCAATTAATAAAGATGAAACAATCGATGTACACCTCGGAATCAGTATGATGATCATCCAGCTATGATACAATGATATGAGTTATTAGGATGTCATTCATTGTTGAGTTGGTGACTAATGAGGCCGTTACGGGATCGACGGCGTCCACAGATGTTTCATGTGGAGGGCTACATCTGAGGAACAGTACCTTGTGCGGTGCTCCTCCAGTGTTCACGTTTGTCTTAAGACTATCGTTATACCTCTTGTTGCCCGCTGGCATCTCTATTAGTTAGGTGACCGAAAGTAGCTCTTTGATCTGTCGTCCATGCGGTACATACATACATACATACATACATACATACATACATACATACATACATGCATACATACATATAGACATACATACATACAGACAGACAGTTGAATAAGTAGATAGATAGATTTCTAGACAAATATTTAAGATAGTGGATAGATATATAAATACACATCCTGAGTACAACTATTCAAAACACACACACACACACACACACACACACACCATCACTCCCTAACTAAGACCATCCTAGTGTAAGTTTTCGTGGAGAATTTTCGACATAAAAAATATATTATTGGGACTCCAAAAGGCAGATTTTCTTCTCCTCCTCTCCTCTCCTCTTTCTCCTCCTCCTCCTCCTCTCCTCTTTCTCCTCCTCCTCCTCTCCTCTTTCTCCTGCTCCTCCTCCTCCTCCTCCTCCTCTCCTCCTCCTCTCCCACCTCTTCCTTTCCCTAGTTTACTGCTGAAGTTTCTGGCATAAAGGATCAAGTCGTATGTACTCAGTTTATAAAGGTATTGACACGTTTTACTGTGAGATGAAAAAGGATGAGAATATTTTAAGTAGATCTTCTTTTGTTGTGATTTTTTTGTGGTTCTGGTTAATTCGTTTATGATTTATACCTGTCATTTATACTCTCTCTCTCTCTCGCTTTCTCTGATCAGCCACCACCAGCCTCTCCACCACCACCCAGGCCCTTATATACACCGTCTCGTGCCTCTAAACTGCACACATGATATACACAGACCTTCACAATGTATATATTTGTTTTCCGGTATCATTTTTCTAGGCTGTGTTCTCATCCTCTTGTGTTTATGGAGATCTGCCTGTCGGTGTGTGTGTGTGTGTGTGTGTGTGTGTGAATAAGGATTTATATCTCTCTCCTTAATATCAGTGTTTGTTTTTTTATTTCCTTCTGTTCCCATCATCACTTTTCTCGTCTATATCATTTTTGGGGAACTTTTCAAATATATTTTTTCTTAGTTTTTTAAAGGATAAATGAAATATTCTAGATAGGAAAATGGCCTTTGTTAAACAAGTATAATATATAATACGAACATTGCATTATAGTGTACAAACTCTTGCTTACACTAGGATAGATATGACTGTGTGTGTGTGTGTGTGTGTGTGTGTGTGTGTGTGAGTGAGGAGAAAGACCCTGTATATATATAAAGAATAACACACACACCACCTAAAAATTCCTCCGGTTGTTGCATTATAACTATAAACAACAGCTAATACTCTTTAAACATAAAAAAAAATAATAACCTAATTACAACACCTCATATAATTTACAACAACATGGAAAACAAACACAAAATCGTAAAACACTTCTTCATTATAATCATATAAACATAAATACAATAATACGATTTTTTTCTACATGTAAAAATATTTCTCTTTTTTTTTTGACAATGGTAGTTTTTTTTTTTTCAACAGAGGTAAGAGGCGAGCGTCCGTTCGTCTGGCGTAATTAAGGTGATGGTGAAAGAAGTGGAGGGGGGAAACGCCAGGCACTGTTCTCTGGTTCATATTGCATTGTGAAAGGTATGTTGGTGTAAGTTCGTCAGGTACAGTATACTAATGAGGGTAATTAACAGGTAATGAGGCAGATGATTTTTAGTTAGATTACAGGTAGTGGTGGACTATTAACCCACACACACACACACACACACACACACACACACACACACACACACACACACACACACACATTAACAGGTAAAGGTGAACACAGGTAGTGGAGACAATAACACCAGCACCACCACATTCATCAACATGTAAACTATGTGCTAAAAAAAATATGTACCATTATTTCATGAAACAAAATAAACTATGAAAAAAAAAATATTCTGATAATTATTCATCCAGTGAAAACAGTGAATATTCCAGCTCTTTCATGAATACTGAATGACTATGGACCCACCCACTCACCCACCCACTCCACCCACCCCACTCCACCACCTACACACACACAGGTTGATGCTCATTCGTTGGGCATATATTTTTTTTTAATCTGGTAACAGTGAGAATATCCAATTACAAAATGCACCAATATAAACACACTAAAAAAATAATAATAATAATAATTTCCACCCAATGTGATTTTACCCATCACTTGCTATTATCAATGGGAGACTGAATCATGAATGCAGTTAATTAATGTTTTTTTCTAGGTTAGGTAAATACTACAATACTATCAATAATGTTTTTGTTTTTGTTTTTAATTGAGAATGGAGACGTAGTAATTGAGTTGCGATATTATTAATTACCTGTGTTATTTATTACATAATATTAAGTTAATTAGTTGTGTAATGCATTTTGGTTCGGTGTTATTGTATTATTGGTTAATGGTATGACGTGTTGTTGGTAATTAGTATTAAGTTAAATTATTATAGGTGACGACAGGTGAGGTCCTTGGTAATGAAATAATCAGAGGTGTGTGTGTGTGTGTGTGTGTGTGTGTGTGTGTGTAAAGGTGATTTATGCCATTCACTCAATTTATAGGAAATGAAAAAAAAAGGTGAAAAATTATTATTATTATTTTTTTTATTCTCATGTTAAGTAGAATAAAATATAGATAATCAGTGTACAGTATGTTTTACACACACACACACACACACACACACACACACACACACACACACACACACACACACACACACACACACACACACCCCTGATAACATAAGAAGTTACCTCACTCACCTTCACCATTATCGGCCAACGACGGCCATTACATGTAGCCAAAACCCATTACTTCGCCCACTGCATAGCGACCACTGTGTTATGACCACCGTGTTAAGTGAGCACAGTGGGTTATGAGCACAGGTTAAGAGCACCGTGTTATGGAGCATAGCAGTTTAAGTGACCACCGTGTTAAGTGACCACTGCGTTATGACCACTGCATGTGACCACCGTGTTAAGTGTGAGTACCGTGTTATGAGCACAGTGTTATGACCATCGTGTTATGACCACCGTGTTATGAGCATTAGTTTTATGACCAATTGTGTTAAGTGACCACTGTGTTAAGTGACCACTGTTAAGGACCACTGTGTTTAAGTGACCACCGTGTTAAGTGACCACTGTGTTAAGTGACCACCGTGTTGGCGACCACCGTATCAAGTGAGCATCGTGTTAAGTGAGTGCTATTGTTAAGTGACCACCGTGTTAAGTGACCACTGCTAAGTGAGCGAGTGTTAAGTGACCACCGTATAAGTGAGCACAGTGTTAAGTGAGCACTGTATAAGGGAGTACAGTGTTGGCGGAGCATAGTGTTAAGTGACCACTGTGTTAAGGTGAGCACAGTGTTATGAGCATATTATATTGAGACTCTACCCAGCCAGACACCCCAGAGACGAAGAAGAAGAAGAAGAAGAAGAAAAAGACGAAGAAGAAGAAGAAGAAGAAGAAGAAGAAGAAGAAGAAGAAGAAGAAGAAAGAAAAAGACGATGAAGAAGAGAAAAAGAAGAAGAAGAAGAAGAAGAAGAAGAAGAAGAAAGAAAAAGACGAAGAAGAGAAAAAGAAGAAGAAGAAGACACATTCTTAGTAAACTCACCTCCTGAAACACACATGAAAACATTCCAATTCTTTTTTTTCTTTTTTTTTCCACACAAATAACCGCGCTTTACCTTTTAAATTGAATGACATTTCTCTTACCAGTAAAAAAAACCCACACAAAAAACACATTTGATTAGTTTTCGTTGATTGGATGTTCGGTCCTGCTTATCAAAACTTACTTCATTTGTTTATTTTGCTTGATTGGATGTATTTACGTAATCCTTCCGTTTTTTGTTTTAATATATTCCTGCTATATTGGATCTATTTATCTCTGGTTTTTGGGGGATAATATTATATAATTTTCTATATAATATATCCAAGGTATATCTTATTTACGTCTCTGGGTTGACTATATTATATGCAATATAAGGTGACATATAATGCATCATTTATATGTAATCTATTCCTCTGGGTTTGATTGTATTGGTATATTAAAATAAATCGGGTTTTAATTCAATATACAGACATACAGACAGACATAACCTTTGTCTTCTTCAATAAATATATTAACAAAGTCCAAACATCAATATATAACATGCTAGTATATCGCAGAGTATAATTTATATAACGAATACCATATATCCTGGTTGGGTCTTCTGTCAGCTAGTATGGCTGTCATCTGGTGTAACTGTCAGTTGGTGTGACTGTCAGTCTGGTGAAGGTGTGGCTGATGACTCGACGCTTCATGGGACAGTGTAGAGGATTAAATTCTTTTTGATGGAGTGTTTTAAGTGCCTGATCCGACGTGTCATCTCTCGCTGTGAATCAATTTAGTAATGCCTGGTAAAAAATGTATCAGTTAATCTATGATATAAAAATTACTTCCACACACACACACACGCACACACACACACACACACACACACACACACACACACACACACACACACACACACACACAGTGAAGATGTATTTCCTTAATTACAAGCTTACCTGTAGACATTCCTGCACTTTTTATAATACCCGGGAAACAAGTTCATATGAAGGGTTAAGTTTTATTATTTATTATTAGTTAACCATCATCAAAGTCGTGTGTTTGTTTTTGTTTTGTTTCAGCGACTATAAAGAGAATTTCGAGAATAGAAATGAGATATATGTACAAAAATAGTCATGTTTTATAAAGATACAGTGACCTTTACGAAGATATAGTGACCTTTACGAAGATACAGTGATCTTTGTAGAGATACAGTGACCTTTACAAAGATACAGTGACCTTTATAGAGATGCAGTGACTTTTACAAAGATACAGTGACCTCTAGAGATACAGTGACTTTTAAAAGAGATACGGTGACCAGACGACTCCACCACCCACTATATAAACACCACAGGACGCAACACTACCCTGGGGTACTCCGCCTCTACTGTACTTTGTCTTTATCTTATCTCCCATTGTCTCCATCATTCCTTAACTGTAGGTAATGATGTGATGTGTATAGGTGACCTCATAGGCATCTCACGTCCTATGGGAGGCCCTATCGACTTCCTACGATAGGTTTACTCCGGCTTCATGCCCTTGACCAGTCACCTGTGGCCCCTTGTGACACGTTGATTCAGGCATTGTGTCCTTGGGGAGGGCCTAACGACTTCCTGCCATTGGTTCACTCATGCCCATGCCCTAAAGAGGACCTAGTGACGTTTTTCTGTTGGGTAGCTCAGATCTCACGCCCTTGGGAAGGTCTTAAGCCACCTTCAGCGGCAGGCTAAGTGATGGTGAGGAGAAGGGAAGCGAGGAGTAAGAGGTGGACGGCCCAGCACGGGCTTGAGGTGGGTGTTGCTCCGTCAGTAGTTGAGTGTTGCATCGCTGCCGAGCTCTCTCCTGTAGGGGGAGATGAGAGACGTCTCTTATGATGTTGAAGTGTGGTCTATCTCTACAGGGCTACATGAGATAGACAGATAGATAGAGACACAGATAGATAGACAGACAGATAGACAGACTCACCGTCCAACACGTGCACCCTGACGGAGGCGGTGATGGTCTCCCCGGCGCTGCACGTATAGTTGCCGGTGTCGGTGACGACGGCGCGGGCGATGTGTAGCCAAGAGCTGAGTCCTGACCCCATCAGTGACGTGTCCACCCTGTAGGGAGACAGGGAGAGTACAGTGTCCACCCTGTAGGGAGACAGGGAGAGTACAGTGTCCACCCTGTAGGGAGACAGGGAGAGTACAGTGTCCACCCTGTAGGGAGACAGGGAGAGTACAGTGTTCACCCTGTAGGGAGACAGGGAGAGTACAGTGTTCACCCTGTAGGGAGACAGGGAGAGTACAGGAGGTGCAAGAGACTCTGCATGTACTTCACACTCCCTCCCCCCACACAACATTCCCCGCATCACTCAGGAAAAAAAAGGTAAATTATTATTGTTAGTTTCATCACGTGTGCGGCTCACGAATCCCGTTCCATATATCACCAGGTAAAAAATAGGGAGCCGACCCTGATACATTTAACCATTGCCTATTACAGATTATCGTATCAGTATATTTCACCTGTGGATGATACGTAGTGATGATGAATTAGTCCTGTCACAGCTGCATACGTGTGTGTGTGTGTGTGTGTGTGTAGGTGTATATATGTATGTGTGGCTGGTGTACTTGTGTATACCTAACTTGTGAAATAATATGAATTTAGTGACGTAATTTTTGGGTGTATGTATGTATGTATGTATGTATGGACAGGTATGTATGTATGTATGTTTTTATTTTTGTTATTGCTAGTTCTTGCAAATGATGGTATGTGTGCGCATATATATTAATACATGTATAAACAAATGCGTTTATACTTATAATGGTACACACACACACACACACACACACACACACACACACACACACACACCATCCCAAACATTATCACACCTAACCTTACCTAACCTAACCTAACCTAACCTAACCTAACCCCAATCTAACCTAACTTTTTATTTTCCACATATATTGCGGATTTTCCTCAACACTCGAATTATATTTTTAATTTTTTTTTATTTTTTTCACTTTTTGGACTGGGTTTTGGGGTAAAGAGATGACCAAGGGGAGGGGCAGAGGGAAGGGGAGAAAGGGGAGGGGGCAGGAGGGTGAGCAGGTGAGAGGGGAGAGAGGGAAGAGGGGTAGGAAACGGAGTGAAGGATGAGAGGAGAGAGAGAGGGGGGGAAGTAGGAGAAGAGACGGAGGAGGGAGGGAGAGAGGGAGGTGGAAGACGGTGGTTGGTGGGAGAGGTGGGGAGGTGGAAGTGGAGGGAGGGAAATGAGGGACAGAACGAGGGGAGGGAAGTATTAAAGCCCATGGAAGAGAAGGAAAAAGAAGGGTGGGAGGAGAGAGAAAGGGAGGATGGGAAGGTACAAGTGTCCTGGAGTGCAATCGACTGGTTGGCGTGGAGAGAGAGAGAGAGAGAGAGAGAGAGAGAGAGAGAGAGAGAGAGAGGGGTGAGGGGGGGCAAATTAGGGGAAAGAGATGAAAGGGAAATCCCACATACATAGATTCATACATATATTCATTCATTAATACATATATACAAACATACAGTATAGGATATATATGTATATGGAAATATCTTTATTACCCATCAAAGGCAAATAGAAAGAGACAGACAGACAGACAGACAGACAGACAGAGAGAGATAGAGAGACAGACAGACAGACAGACAGACAGACAGACAGAGAGAGACAGAGAGACAGACAGACAGACAGACAGACAGAGAGACAGAGAGACAGACAGAAAATGAGGCGAACAAAACTAAAAAGAATCATAAATAAAGGAAATAAGATAAACATAAAGAATAATAAAAATATCACAAAAGTTGTTTATTAATTATCATTTATACAGGTAATAGAGGTATAATTAGTGTCCAGGTGAGTCACTATAATTTATCTATGACTATTATCCTTACGTAAATAACCTTAAATACATAAATTTAACTCACGCTGCAGGTAAACGGAAGAGTATTAACTTTGAAATGATGTTAAATTTGCACACACACACACACACACACACACAAACACACACACACACACACACACACACACACACACACAGAACAGGTAAAGTTAACATCTCCATTACCATGCCTTAACTTCATCTCTCCACTCATAAACGCATTAACTTAACCCCCTAAACAATATTAAATGTATCCCTTGAGGGTATTAACCTAATTTGCATATTAAAACATCCCCATAAAATACGTCAAGTTAACTTCCTTATTAACATAACTTAACCTCCATTTAACAAACATATTAACATAATCTCTCTTTAACAAGTAGATTAACCTAACCCATAACACTGTATTAAATGTTAGTTTATATACCAAATTAACACACCCACGTTAAAATTAACTCCCTCATTAACATATATTTTCCTTCCCCTCAAACACCATACAAGTTAATATTTACAGCACACGTAAACAACAACAAAAACAACAACAACAACAACGAAAAACAACAACAACAACAACATTTCTGACTCGGCACAAAACAGAAACTCCTGCGTTGTAAATAACTTTTTCTCATCAATCATTACCATTAATAACCTAAATTGTTCCATCACAAGACACGATCGAAACTAGAGGCAAAAAGACCACTCTCTCACACACATAAACTGCTCAATTCTCTCAACCTCTGAGCCAACATTACCGCTATAACTGGCAGTGACAAGAGTGAGGTCAGACGGTTCTGCTTTCTAATTATGCAAATGACATGCAAATGAAAAAATCAATAAACGGGAGAAACGGACGTCAAAGGAGGGAATAGCTTGGTGAACCTTGAGTACGATAACTTGACCTCTTGAGTATAATGATAACCGTTTGACTGAATCCCTTGAGTACGATAACTTGACCTCTTGAAGATAATGATAACCGTTTGACTGAATCCCTTGAGTACAATAACTTGACCTCTTGAAGATAATGATAACCGTTTGACTGAATCCTTTTAGTACGATAACTTGACCCTTGAAGATAATGATAACCGTTTGACTGAATCCCTTGAGTACGATAACTTGACTTCTTTGAGTATAATGATAACCGTTTGACTGAATCCCTTGAGTACGATAACTTGACCTCTTGAAGATAATGATAACCGTTTGACTGAATCCCTTGAGTACGATAACTTGACCTCTTGAAGATAATGATAACCGTTTGACTGAATCCCTTGAATCCCTTGAGTACGATAACTTGACCTTCTTGAGTATAATGATAATAACCTTTGAAGAGAGAGAACTTAACCCCTTGAATATATTAAAGAGTTAACCCTTTCAGTACGATGACCTAAGATAAACTTTATATACACCATTAAAAACAATACCATCACTGACCTCATGTTAATCATACAACTCAGAATTAATGTATGGAATAAATCTATCAAAAATACACACGAAATATACTAAATATAGAGAGATGTTATGGTATATACATTTAGCTGCTGCCACACGTCTTTAAGTATCACCTCTGATTTGTGTATGGGGCTAAGGTGTCTGCTTAGGTGTATTAATGCTCCTAGCCTTCCCCCCTCCCCCTCCTGCAGCCCCTCCCCGCTCCTCCCCCTCCTGCCCCTCCTCCTCCTCCCCCTCCCCAACACCTTGACATTCTTACCTGTTAGGTTAAGTTGGGTGGTAGGTGGGAGAGTGGGCGGCCGTTTACCAGTGCATTGGTTGGGTGGGGTGGGTAGATAGGATCGTAGTGTGGTGTGGGTTAGTGGAGTGGGCGGGACACTTACCTGATGCCTCTCTCGGGATGGGTGATGAGGGCGGCCGTCCTGACCAGCGCACTGGGCGGGTGGGGTGGGCGGGGAGGACTACTACACTGAAGAATCACCAGGAGTCCTCTCGGTAGAAAGCCCGTTCACCGCCGCCCCTCTAGGGTCACGAACCCGATATCCGGAACTGTGGGAGAGAGATACTGTGGGAGAGTGA
This sequence comes from Homarus americanus, assembly GCF_018991925.1. Taxonomy (NCBI): domain Eukaryota; kingdom Metazoa; phylum Arthropoda; class Malacostraca; order Decapoda; family Nephropidae; genus Homarus; species Homarus americanus. The sequence goes on from NW_024739403.1 coordinate 2,952,707, forward strand.
TACTGTGGGAGAGTGATACTGTGGGAGAGAGATACTGTGGGAGATTGATACTGTGGGAGCGTGGTACTGTGGGAGAGAGAGAGAGAGAGAGAGAGAGAGAGAGAGAGAGAGAGAGAGAGAACGTTCATTAAAAACATCAAGACTGGACGAGATAGAGAGACAGGGAGAGACTCAGATCAAAGAGATAGGAGAATAATTTATCTCATCATCTTCACAGAGTCAAATCATTCTATTCTCTCTTCCTCAGTGGTCGTATATATTCATTTCCCTTCCCCCACTCTTTCTCTCCCTCCCTCTCTTCCTCTCTCACTCCCTCCCTCTATCTTTCTCTCTATCGCCTTTCTTCCCTCCCTCTCACTTTTCTTCCCTCCCTCCTTCCCTCTCATCTTTCATCCCTCCCTCTGTCATTTCTTCCCTCCCTCCCTCTCTCCTTTCTTCCCTCCCTCCCTCCTTACCCCATTTCAGCATGATTACTTGCCATGTTGTGAGTAGGAGGAGTAGGAAGAGTAGAAGAGTAGAAGGAGTAGGAGGAGTAGGGAGGAGTAGGGCGAGTAGAAGGAGTAGGAGGAGAAGGAGTAGGGAGGAGAGAAGGAGTAGGAGGAGTAGAAGGAGGAGACAAAGATGCATGAGAGGGGATGTGGAGCAGGAAGCCGTGAGAGGCGGGAGGAAAGGTAGAAAGTGATAGCCTGAAGGCGGAGGTGTTGGTCTGTAGTGTATGGAGGAAGAGGAGGGGCTGAGATGAATTAATGTGGGAGGGAGACGACTGGAATGGGTGTGGTTGTGGAATAGAATAGCCTGGGAGGGTAGACCTGTGGGATGGAATAGTCAGGTGTGTGTTTCCTTAGGACTAATGTTATGGGGAAACTAATCCATTTAATACGAGTCAAATTCAAGTCATCAATCATAGTGGACAGGTCGACGTATCCCTACATTAATAAAATATCAATTCCAATTTGCATATGATTACCTGATTACCATTCTAAATCACTAATTGGTTCATCCTATTTCGTATGTAATGTGCTTTCTTGTGATTGAATTATTTTCCTATTTCCCAGTCATATTATTTGTGGTGTGTGTGTGTGTGTGTGTGTGTGTGTGTGTGTGTGTGTGTGTGTGTGTGTGTGTGTGTGTGTGTGTGTGTGTGTCTTCGTTCATGATATGGAATAACTCACCCAAGACTGAAAATCATGGCGGAAATTTAGGAAAATATTTCACTAACATAAACACGAAATAGATGAAGCCATAACATTTAATATACAATGTTTTCAGAGTGACATGAGAGTTACAGTTACATACAAGTGTTACAGTAACATAGGAGTTACAGTTTGTCCACTGTAACATAGGTGTTTGTATTTTAGCCACAGTGTTTTCATGAGCGCAAGTTGACAAACACAGTCATAGCGTAATTTTGTGGTAATGTTTTTGTTGTCATAGTCCCTGCGGTGCAAGACGAGTGGGTGCTGATGTGATGCTGGTGCCGGGCATTTGGTGAAGTGTCGTACGATTATAAAGCGTGGATACAACCCAGCTCGTAAAAAATAGTTCTATCTCTTCATAAATATTCATTGTTGATGACTAGTGTAGTTAGTGACCTAGTTAAGCGCTTAAAGACCTCAATTGTTGAAGTGTAGTAGTAATAATATTGTAGCAAAAGGTGAGATCGTAATTGGCCGATATCCAGGTGAGGTATACGAGTATAGGTCACACCACAAACAATCAGGGACTCTGTAAACACAAACAATCAGGGACTCTGTAAACACAAACAATCAGGGACTCTATAAACAAACAAAACAATCAGGGACTCTGTAAACACAAACAATCAGGGACTCTGTCTATAAACACAAACAATCAGGACTCTATAAACACAAACAATCAGACTCTATAAACACAAGCCTGGGTACAATACATGCCCAGTACATGAAGTTCTCTGTCACCTCTAAAGCTCTACTCACAAAAAGGTGATGCATGTTGCACTGTCCCATTGCATGACTCTTAACGATAAAACTCCTCGCTATGCACTACTGCCTTTCACATAACACTATTACTGTACTCGAATGCCATTACAAAACTATTACAAAAAGAGGTTTCATCTTAAGTAGGTCACGCAGAGTGGCTATCCTATTAATACTGTGTCGTAATGTGGTCGTTAGAGTTAATACGGTATTTTCAAGTGGATATTCACTGTATCGGGTCATATTCAAATGGCCCCTGACAGGTTATTACAGTATTACACCTGGTTTGTATTGTTTGTATCTTCATGACTCCATTACAGCATGACTGAAATTACTAAGCATTAATTATGAAGATCATTGTGGTGTCGTCCCTAGTATAAGGTATTAGTAGTCATGTTCTCTGTTGTCAATGTAAGTTTATCGTCTTCGTTATAATGAGGTTTGACGGAACCCGCTATAAGAAATCTTTTACCGACCGAGTTATGATGAATCTTTTACCGACCGAGTTATGATGAATTTTTTACCAACCGAATTATGATAAATCTTTTACCGACCGAGTTAAGGATGACCCACCGACTGAGCAGGATGACTTACCGACCAGTTATGATGGAATTTATACCAATTCGAAGAATGAATCTTACTGACCGATATGATGAATTTTACTGACTGAGCAGGATGAACGACCGAGTTATGATGAATCTTTTACCGACCGAGTTATGATGAATTTTTTACCAACCGAATTATGATAAATCTTTTACCGACCGAGTTATGATGAATTTTTTACCGACCGAGTTATGATGAATCTTTTATCGACCGAGTTATGATGAATTTCTTACAGACAGCATTATAATGAATCTTTTACCGACCGAGTTATGATGAATCTTTTACCGACCGAGTTATGATGAATCTTTTTTACCGACCGAGTTATGATGAATCTTTTACCGACCGAGTTATGATGAATCTTTTACCGACCGAGTTATAATGAATCTTTTATACCGACCGAATTATGATGAATCTTTTACCGACCGAGTTATGATGAATTTCTTACAGACAGCATTATAATGAATCTTTTACCGACCGAATTATGATGAATCTCTTATACCGACCCCCATTATAAGGAGATACATTAATCCACATATGAGAGTTATCTTTATTTTCCACCTATTCCTTCATTTATCTTTCCATCTGTTTCCTATAATGATGAGTCAGCGGTTAATTTATAGGTCTAAACGTGGTTAAAACTGAACAGGAAACAAGAAGAGAAGCGATAATAAACACGGTGGTAATTTTAGTAATATTTTCTGATAAACTAATACAAACAATCATATGTTGGTTGTCTTTAGCGTAGATGTGCGTGTGTGGAGCGTAGTGGAGGTGTTGAATCGTGCGTTGGAGGCATTGAATCGTGCGTTGGAGGTGTTGAATCGTGCGTTGGAGGTGTTGAATCGTGCGTTGGAGTCATTGAATCGTGCGTTGGAGGCGTTGAACCGCACTTTGATGGCGTTGAATCGTGTGTCAGTAATAGTAAATGTATCTACAAGGACCTATCACCAATCTCTGACCTTAATTGGAAGACTATAAACTGTGAGCCTATTTATGTCTTTAACTCTAATCGTTAACTCGAGACACGATCGTCTAGGTAACGTAAGGGTGAATTTTGTTTATTGTACGAGTTTTAGAAGATAATCAGTCAATTAAGTTCTATTGTATAATGGATTATCTTGTTATTTAGGGATGTATTGTTGATATTATTGTTACTAATACATAAAACTATTGTATGAAGGGGTGAGGTGAGGTTAGGTTAGGGTAGGGTAGGTTAAAGGGTAGTGCTGAGGTTAGGTTAGGTTAGGATAGATTAGGTTAGGTTAGGTTAGAGAGTATGGAGACTTGTAGATGTTGATGGGGAAAGGGAGGAGAAAGGGGTGGAGAAGAGGGAGATAAGTGGAAGTGCACCAAGGGAAGTGGAAGTGGAAGAGGTGGCGAGAGAGAGAGAGAGAGAGAGAATGAGGGTAGGAAGGAGAAAGTGTAACTAGGAAGGAAGAAACAAAAGGAAGGAAGAGAGAGGAGAGAGAGAGAGAGAGAGAGAGAGAGAGAGAGAAAAGAGTGGAGGTGTCGCCTCGTTGTCTACAAAATATACCTCATGGTTCAGTCTCTTGTTACCGGTACATTAGACACAGTATGTCACCTGCATCGACCGAGAAGGTGGAAATTACCCGTGTCACAGGTGGGTGATGTTTATACCTAATAATACACTCGGTGGAGTTTGTTTACGATGCTTTTTAATCTCTCTCTCTCTCTCTCTCTCTCTCTCTCTCTCTCTCTCTCTCTCTCTCTCTCTCTCTCTTTTTTCCTCTTTTCTTATTTATAAAATTTTAAGGAAAGTCTATTTAAGGACAATGTGAAAATACAACAAGGGAAATTCTCAACCTCTTATTGGTAAAAGGTTTGGTTAGGTTAGGTTAGGTTAGGTTAGGTTAGGTTAGGTTAGGTTAGGTAAGGTTAGGTTAGGTTAGTGTATTAACATATTGCAATTTGTTATTACTATTCCATTTATTCAACCATAAATATAAAACTAATTCCGACAAAAAGTGAAATTTCTCCTTTTGTTACACTTTTTTTTTTATTATTTAACAACAGCAAAAAGTCTAATAGGAAATTATGATAAAATACTTGACTTTATAAACATGTATAAATACCTCCATAGAGATTAATGTATTCACGTCGTTTATTGAAGGTAAAATAAGTTAGGAATTTGGTCTTTATTTATTTCGAGTTTATTAAAATATAAGAGTTTCAACATAAAGTTCTAATTATTTTTTTTTAAGATAAGCCTCAGTCTATGTGTGTGTGTGTGTGTGTGTGTGTGTGTGTGTCTGTTTGTGTGCGTCTGTTTGTAATGCGTCCTGTTTGTGTAATATAATAATAATAATAATAATTAACAGTTTATTGAAAGAACAGCAGCCAGAAGGCTGAAAATATACAGTTACATATTTGGGGAATGTGTTACGAATTACAAATAATATACAAGTGACATAAGTGACACAAATAAGACATATAGTAACTTAGATGGGGATCAGCTCAAAATACAGTTCATTTCAACATAGTGACAGTGTAGGGAGCAGTGTTTACTGGGAGTGAATACACTGATTTATTACATGTTATTGATAATTTTTACAATGGTTGGGACTGGGCTGTTCTTATAGCGATCAGTTCGTGCACGTATGGGCTGGTGCGTGTGTGTGTGTGTCTGTGTCTGCGTGTGTGTGTGATTTTAAAACCCAATTTATTTTATACAATCACGTTTTAGCACTAAAAAATTATAATTAGTTATCTTTAAATTTATTCTATTAAAGAACCTAAAAAAATTACTAAAAATAAAACAAAAAAATTAAATCTCCTCTTGGTAGTTAGATCACGTCTTAGCGCCATTATAGTTCGTTTCAGGTGTCGTGATATTGCCGCTATGTATCTTGTTAGACAATATTTTGGACACTTAAACAAAACACTCTTATGCAGACACACGCTAACCCACCGAACTCTATATAAATAATACCATAAGTCCAGTTGGCCTTTGTGGTGGTGGTGGTGGTGGTAGTGAAAAGTCCAATTCTGGTGGTGAGTGGTTGTGAAAAGTCAAATTGTGGTGGTGGTGGTGGTGAAAAGTCAATTCTGGTGGTGGTGGTAGTGAAAAGTCAAATTGGGGTGAGGTGGTGGTGAGTGAGTGGTGGTGAAAAGTCAATTCTGGTGGTGAGGTGGTAGTGAAGAAAAGTCAAATTAGGGTGGTGGTGGTGGTGGTGGTGAAAAGTCCAATTCTGGTGGTGGTGGTTGTGAAGATCCAATTCTAGTGGTGGTGGTAGTGAAAAAGTCAAATTAGAATTGAGTAGTAGTGGTGGTGGTGGTGAAAGTCCAATTCTGGTGGTGGTGGTAGTGAGGAATCAAATTGTGGTGGTGGTGGTGAAAATCCAATTCTGGTGGTGGTGGTGGTGGTGATGGTGGTAGAAAAGAGTCAATTCTGATGGTGGTGGTTGTGAAAGTCCAATTCTGGTGGTGATGGTGGTGAAAAGTCAATTGTGGTGGTGGTGGTAAAAGTCCAATTGTGGTGGTGATGGTAAAAAGTCCAATTCTGGTGGTGGTGGTGAAATGTCCAATTGTGGTGGTGGTGGTGAAATGTCCAATTGTGGTGCTGGTGGTGGTGGTAAAAAGTCCAATTGTAGTGGTAGTGGTTGTGAAAAGTCCAATTGTGGTGGTAGTGGTTGTGAAAAGTCCAATTGTGGTGGTAGTGGTTGTGTAAAGTCCAATTGTGGTGGTAGTGGTTGTGAAAAGTCCAATTGTGGTGGTAGTGGTTGTGAAAAGTCCAATTCTGGTGGTAGTGGTGAAAAGTCCAACTGGTTTTTGCGGTGTTAGTCGTCAAAAGTCCACTTGGTATTTGTCGCGCCAAGTAAACAAAGTCCAACAGGTATTTTTATGTGGCATTAATCTCAAACTATTTGTCCTGGATCCAGAAACACTCAGAAACTTCCTGAGTTTATCGTATCCAGATAAACAAAAATCGTAAGTCGTATTATTTCTTACCTTTTCGTCCCGTCTTCCACCTCCTCCTCCCTTTTCGTCCCTTCTTCCACCTCCTCCTCCCTTTTCGTCCTTCCTTCCACCTCCTCCTCCCTTCTCGTCCCTCCTTCCACCTCTTCCTCCCTTTTCGTCCCTTCTTCCACCTCCTCCTCCCTTTTCGTCCCTTCTTCCACCTCCTCCTCCCTTGTCCCTCCTCCACCTCTCCTCTTTTCCGTCCCTCCTTCCACCTCTTCCTCCCTTCTCGTCCCTCCTTCCACCTCCTCCTCCCTTCTCGTCCCTTCTTCCACCTCCTCCTCCCTTCTCGTCCCTCCTTCCACCTCCTCCTCCCTCTTCGTCCCTCCTAGATTTTAGAGTAAAGAAGGATAGAGAAGGCTAAGTAAACACTGGGATAGGAAAATGGAGAAAGAGATTGTGTATCTAAGAAGGAATGGAAAAGAATGGATAAAGATGTGGGAATGAAGAGATGGGGATGTAAATGAATAGAAAAAGATGAAATTTACCATGTGTGGGTTATTGAGATTCCGGCCGGAGAGACAATGAGAGACAGTGAGAGACAGTGAGAGAGTAGTGAGAGATAGTAGAGACAGTGAGAGACAGTGAGAGACACCCACCATGAGACACTGAGGTACCTCTCAGGATCTGGGGCGGATGAGTGACTATCTGACACTCGTAAGGCGCTTCGTCTCTCTTCTCTACGTCACGGATCTGCAGCTTCCAGTTGTCCGGTACTCGAAGCTGGAGAGTACCTGTGGGTAGGGTACAGTGGTCAGTGTGTACCTGTGGGTAGGGCAGTGGTCAGTGTGTGCCTGTGGGTAGGGTACAGTGGTCAGTGTGTACTTGTGGGTAGGGTACAGTGGTCAGTGTGTACCTGTGGGTAGGGTACAGTGGTCAGTGTGTACCTGTGGGTAGGGTACAGTGGTCAGTGTGTGTACCTGTGGGTAGGTACAGTGGTTAGTGTGTACCTGTGGGCATGGAACAGTGGTCAGTAAGTACCTGTGGGTAGGGTACAGTGGTCAGTGTGTACCTGTGGGGGGTACAGTGGTCAGTGAGTACCTGTGGGCATGGTACAGTGGTCAGTGTGGACCTGTGGGCATGGTACAGTGGTCAGTGTGTACCTGTGGGCATGGTACAGTGGTCAGTGTGTACCTGTGGGTGGTGCAGTGGTCAGTGGTACCTGTGGGCATAGTGCAGTGGTCAGTGTGTACCTGTGGGCATGGTACAGTGGTCAGTGTGTACCTGTGGGCATGGTACAGTGGTCAGTGTGTGTACCTGTGGGTAGGGTACAGTGGTCAGTGTGTACCTGTGGGCATGGTACAGTGGTCAGTGTGTACCTGTGGGCATGGTACAGTGGTCAGTGTGTCACCTTGGGCATGGTACAGTGGTCAGTGAGTACCTGTGGGTAGGGTACAGTGGTCAGTGAGTACCTGTGGGCATGGTACAGTGGTCAGTGTGTGTACCTGTGGGCATGGTACAGTGGTCAGTGTGTACCTGTGGGCATGGTACAGTGGTCAGTGTGTACCTGTGGGTACAGTGGTCAGTGTGTGCCTGTGGGCATGGTCTGTTGTCAGTGTGTACCTGTGGGCGCAGTGGTCAGTGTGTGCCTGTGGGCATGGTACAGTGGTCAGTGGTACCTGTGGGTAGGGTACAGTGGTCAGTGGTACCTGTGGGCATGGTACAGTGGTCAGTGTGTACCTGTGGGCATGGTACAGTGGTCAGTGTGTACCTGTGGGCATGGTACAGTGGTCAGTGTGTACCTGTGGGTGGGTACAGTGGTCAGTGAGTACCTGTGGGTAGGGTACAGTGGTCAGTATGTACCTGTGGGGTAGGGTACAGTGGTCAGTGTGTACCTGTGGGTAGGGTACAGTGGTCAGTGTGTGCCTGTGGGTGGGGTACAGTGGTCAGTGGTACCTGTGGATGGGGTGCAGTGGTCAGTGTGTGCCTGTGGGTGGGGGTACAGTGGTCAGTGGTACCTGTGGATGGGTACAGTGGTCAGTGTGTACCTGTGGGTAGGGCACAGTGGTCAGTGTGTGACCTGTGGGTAGGGTACAGTGGTCAGTGTGTACCTGTGGGTAGGGTACAGTGGTCAGTATGTACCTGTGGGTAGGGTACAGTGGTCAGTGTGTACCTGTGGGTAGGGTACAGTGGTCAGTGTGTACCTGTGGGTGGGGTACAGTGGTCAGTGGTACCTGTGGATGGGGTGCAGTGGTCAGTGTGTACCTGTGGGTAGGGTACAGTGGTCAGTGTGTAACTGTGGGTGGGGTGCAGTGGTCAGTGTGTACCTGTGGGTGGGGTACAGTGGTCAGTGTGTGCCTGTGGGTGAGGTGCAGTGGTCAGTGTACCTGTGGGTGGGGTACAGTGGTCAGTGTGTACCTGTGGGTGGGTACAGTTGTTATATTGCAGTCATTAATATAGCATTTCTGTATACACACACACACACACACACACACACACATATATATATATATATATATGTATGTGTGTGTGTGTGTGTGTGTGTGTGTGTGTAAAATAGATAGACAGGTACAGTCACTCACACACACGCCCGTGGTTATGTTGACACTCACAATCACACAGTTCAACATCAACATGCAACAGAACCATTGCAATCTCGCTGCCACACAACACCCATGATGCAGAGCCACTACCCAACACATATATTCCTGGGTAGAAAATTGAGAAACAGAATAGAGGAACTGTAGGAAAACAAAACCAGAGAATAAACCTTTGGCTGGACTTCTCATTTATCCAGGCTACTCAATCGAGCTATTTTACTCAAGTTCACCCTGGAGACTATATATATATTCCTCCTATACTGTATACACGTTCACAGATAAAAACCAACCGATTCGAACCCCTACGTTATATGTTCAGACTGATATGAGACAAGTCGACCATCAGGTAATAAAACCCACTTCATGATGTATTTCACTGTACACAAGATCAGAGCACAGCAGCAAGAGCCGATGTGTTACAGTAACCTTTAGTATTAAAACTGCGGGGCTCACCACTGGCCCAGTAGACACAGACAGGAAAAAACAATTATGAGGTTAAAACGGAAATGACATCTTGAAAACATTTTGTCTCCATGAAATGAATAAATCATATAGTTTTTATCTTATCATACATACAAAACATACATACATACATATACATACATACATACATGCATACATACAGTACATAAACAGGCAGGCAGATAGATAAATAATGAAACGTATCTAAAAAAAATCTCACACGCAAATTCATTCTCCAGTCAGTCAGTCGGACATGACATGAGCTAATTAATACATTCAGAAAGCTTAATGTATATCAAATAAAATGATAGCGTTGCCATTAAGTCTTAGCTTTTATCAAACGACTAAATCTTTTTTCTTCATAAATTACAAAATAACTACGATAATATGTCTTAGCATTGCTTAATAATATATTTTAAAATACTTTTAAAAATGAGGATGCAAATATAATCTTTTTTTTTTCAGTTTAGGGTAAAAATGTAGTTAGAATTTCCTAAAATCCTGAAACATAAAAAATATGTTTCTATAGTAGATGTTTAAGATAATAATTACTTATCAAAATATTCCCATCGCTATAATTTAGGAAAGAGAATATTTTCTTTTCCTTGACAGATATTAAAAGAAAATATTCCTTTGTTCGTAAAGGCTTTAGAAAATAATCACATTTCTGAACTCATGCCAGAGAGATTTTTCCTTTAACATAGGTTGTATAAAGCACAGGTACAGGCACAGGTACAGGTACAGGTACAGGTACAGATACACAGGTACAGGTACAGGTATAAAACACAGGTACAGGTTCAGGTATGCTCAGGTACAAGGTACAGTTATACAACACAGGTACAGGTACAGGTATAAAGCACAGGTACAGGTATAGAGCACAGGAGTCAATCGTCGGGTACTCTCTCCACCAGAACCTAATTAACCAGAAGAAAAACAGAACCAGAAAACACAATATAAAAACGAAAGTAATTTACAGGAAACGTCACAACAATCCACAAATGTTGGTTTACGAGTTATTGATTTGAATAATGACTTAATAAATAACTCTCACTATGAAGGTTGGGTTAACGAGAAGCTACTAGACGTTCAACACAACCTGAGACTCGTTGAAGATCATATCATCGTTTAAAACAGTTAACTTTGTGTGTGTGTGTGTGTGTGTGTGTGTGTGTGTTACAGTATCTGTGTACAGGAGACGTTAACAGTGTGTGTATATTGTATGACAAAGAGACAGATACAGAGAGAGAGAGAGAGAGAGAGAGAGAGAGAGAGAGAGAGAGAGAGAGAGAGAGAGAGAGAGAGAGAGAGAGAGCGAGCATAAGACTTCAAGGAAACAAAAGAAAATCACATTCCCCCCGCCATTACGTCACCTGGGTTGAAGGAGGAGGGAGGAGGAGGAGGTGGAAAAGGATGAACAGGTGGAAGGAGGAGGAGGAGGAAGGAGAGGAAGAGGAGGAGGAAAGGATGAACAGGTGCTAGGAGGAGGGAGGAGGAAGGAGCAGAGGAAGGAGCAGGAGGAAAAAGGATGAACAGGTGGGAAGAGGAGCAGGAGGAAGGAGCAGGAGGAAGGAGGAGGAGGAAAAAGGATGAACAGGTGCAAGGAGGAGGAGAGGAAGGAGCAGAGGAAGAGGGGAAAAGAGACAGGAGGAAGGGAAGAGGAGCAGGAGCAGGAAGGAGCAGGAGGAAGTAGGAAAGGCAGGAGGAAAAGCAGGAGGAAGGAAGAGGATCAGGAGGAAGGAAGAGGAGAGGAGGAAGGAAAAGGAGCAGGAGGAAGAGGAGAAGGAAGAGCAGGAGGAAGGAAGAAGAGCAGGAGGAAGGAGGAAGAGCAGGCGGAAGGAGGAAGAACAGAGGAGCAGGAAGGAGGAGGAGGAGGAAGGAGGAGGATGAACAGGAGGAAGGAGGAGAGAGGAGGCAGGAGGAAGGATAAGGAACAGGAGGAGGAGCAGGAAGAAGGCGGAGGAGGCGGCCGTACTACCAGTGTGTCTGTGTAAATCATGTAAATCAGATACAGCAAGAGTCTGAAGTTTAGTGTGTGTGTGTGTGTGTGTGTGTGTGTGTGTGTGTGTGTGTGTGTGTGTGTGTGTGTGTGTGTTAGAAGGGAGAAAACCTGCCTTGTTTCATATTAAGTTGGTCTACATTATTTTTCTAATGCTTCTATATATAAAATTTTATCTTGCTTTTCTATGTCTGTTTCTCTTGTTTATGAATAATCCTCCTACCACCCTCCCCTCCTCCCCCTCCTCCTCTCTCACCTCTCTCCCTCACTTCTCCTCTCCTCACTTCTCCTCTCCCCTCACTTCTCCTCTCCCCTCACTTCTCCTCTCCCCTCACTCCTCCTCCTCTTTCTCACACCTGGTTAGAGCTAAACACTCGATTCCCCTTAAAACAAATATTTATAAAGAACAGGAAGAATAAGAGAGAACAAGAGAGAGAACAAAGAGAGAGAGAGAGAATACGATTAAAGAGAGGATCAATTTCTGTTTGTTTGTTTGTTTGTTTTTGTTTGGATTGTCAAATTAGTTAGGGGATGTTATTGTTGTTTTTGTTTTTCGTTTTGTGATTTGTTGAGAAGATGGGAATAAGAGACAGAGGGAGATAAAAGAGAGGTAAAATAAAGCGAGTGAATGAATGAAGGAAAGAGACAGAATGTAAAACGTAAGTGGAAAGAAAGAAAGAATGTGAGAGAAGGAGAGAGAGAGAGAAGGAGAGAGAGAGAGAGAGAGAGAGAGAGAGAGAGAGAGAGAGAGAGAGATTAAATATAACAGTAAATAAGAAAGAGAGAGAAAGTAAGAAAGATTAATAAGCGAAAAAAGTGATTGAATAAAAGGAGAAAAAAATGTGTAGGAAGAAGAAAAATGAGATTAAGAGGAGGAAAGAAATAGGAATTAATAAAAGAGGAAATGGAAAAATAGAGAAGATTAGAAGTATATGAAGCGAATGAAAGAATAAATGAAAAGAACAAGAGACAAAAAAAACGATGAAACTGAAGGGAATCTCTCTCTCTCTCTCTCTCCTCGTTCTCACCCCCTTTTCTATGTCTCCTCCCCCTCTTTCTCCCCTCCCATGACGTCATTTAACGCTGTGTGAACCCCACTATTACAAATCATATCAGGGGTTGAGTTAGGTCATGTGACTCCCTTATATACTGCAGCCTCGCGTGTTGACCTCCGCGCGACCGAGCTTATACGTGTGGACACAAGGAGTGGAGTTGGTTGCCTATGATACTACTACTACTACTACTACTACTACTACTACTACTACTACTACTACTACTTTTTTTTTACGTGGCCTCCAGCCTCCCCCAATAGCCACACCTTCGCCACCATTATATTACCTTAATATTAAATATCCTAATACATAAGTAGCTATCCTATCTGTGTCGAGTTAGTTGAGCCGCAGATCTATGCGGCATTCAGTGACTGTAGCCTCATAGTCAATATCTGCAACTGTTGTTGGCTTTGGGGCCGAAGATCTCGTTCCCCTGATGTAAAACAATGCAGACCTAAGCAGAGAGAAGGACAGTCGACATCTCAATCAGGCTGTAACGTAACTTCTGGGCTGCTGCTTCTTTTCGGGTAACTCCTCCGTCAGTCTGGCATAGAAGCATCTTGCACTTGGTCTCATCCCACCAGAGGTTGAGAACACCAGAGGAGTGAAGCTGCCCTGATCCACATTCTCTTCCCTTAGTCCCTGTTCTTGTTGTTCTCGTTCCTCTTGTGTGCAGCATCGAGAGCTAGGTAACGGTGACATCGGCCAGGGGGTCGATAATCCTGATGTCGAAGAAGGCTCTCTGTCTCCGCGTCCAGAATCCTCGAGCACTGACGTCCACAAGGGCTTCGTTGGATGTGTTTTTGGTCCTCTGATGTAAATTTTCACTTCTACTATTACTACTACTACAAAACTACATTCGTGGTACATAAGTCAGAGT
>NW_024739403.1:2966269-3071269 GCF_018991925.1 Homarus americanus
TAGGGGACGCGACCATCTACCGCACAGTTTTACTCGGGGAAATTACCCATCCAGTTATTGTGCTAAAAACTGGAGATATCGGCTTATTTTAATAAATTAGAGTCTTGTAATATTTTGAATTTAACGTCACCCAAAAGGAATGAGAGTCGATAGTTTAGTTGGCGCTTGAGGAAGGAGTGGCTCTTGCTTATGAGAGAAAACGGTATCAGACAGTGGCAGGCACCCGGTTAACTTAACTAAACTATAATATGCTAGCACCTGTTCCCTTTCTCTCTCATTTATTATAAATTATATACATTTATCACTGTAATGCTACTTAATTTATACATTATTGTAAAATTGTCACAAAAATGTCATTCAATAGATTAATTACTTGTATTCCATTTATATTTTACTTCGCCCGAAAACTTGAGAAAATATTCGCTAAAATCCGGATGATATTTAGGAGTAAAACCAGATTTCTACCTTTCATATTTTTTTGTAGTGTTGTTGACAAATGTAATGTTAATAATTTTACATGCTTAAAGACCTTAGCTGTTGAAGCGCAGTAATGACATAGGTAGTGGTAAATACTTGCTCGTTGTTGCTGCTATTAAAAAAATATAAATGTCTTTTATGGTGGTGAGTATCTAGGTGTGTGCGTGTGTGTGTTACCACGAAGGACCTTCTGGTTACACTGGAGGCTTCACTGGTCCACAGTAGGGATTCACTTGATCCAGGTGAACCTTTGGGCTCCACTTCCGAGGCTCGACCCCCCTCCACTGTGTACCAGCCGCCGATAAACTACTCTTTAGGGAGGACTGAGACGCCCCCCTCCTCTCCTAAGTCCGCAAAGAAATGGGGAAAAATTCTACACACACACACTATATATATATATATATATATATATATATATATATCGCAAATCCACAATTAAAAATGGATAAGAATTTGATAGGTCATTGGGTCTTTATTCGTTGCTTCGAAGATGTCTGAATAAAGACGAAAGTTAAGGCACTAGTTGTTTCATTTTCCAAAGATTTATATATATATATATATATATATATATATATATATATATATATATCCCAGCTAGGAAACAAGTTAAATAGTTTCCAACACCGTGTTGATATCTGGCCATCTGATGAAATTTTTTCCCGTGATAGTTTCCGGTCGGTATCGTTATTATTGTAGTTGTCGGTGGGCTTGTTGATGTGTGTGTGTTGATGACGTGGTAGGGGAGTGTGGTGTCAGGTCAACAGATCGGATATGTGGAGGGCGAGTCTTGGGAATATATTGGTTGGTTATATCTCGGGTGTTTTGATGTTTCACGTCTATAGTGTTTGATATACAGGACTGAATGATGCGGTGATTATATGGAGTTAGGACTCGAGGACCAGATACACCGCTGACCTGACCTGCTCTGACCTCCTCCGGTGTATTAACTAGCAGGAACAACGCCCTCCTACCACAGTGTGTCGGCAGTCGTCCCTAGGTGCTGAAGTTACTACACAACAGTCACACGGCCAAGAGCTTCACTGAATTCACAATTTAGTGTCATTACTTGAAGATTATTACACTCAGCCTCTTGACCTGCTTGGTGTAGTCCAGGTGTTAGTATGTATGTCGAGCACAACGCATGACACAAGCATAAAACACACCTCCCCCTCCCCCCCACACACACACACCTCGCAGACATTTTAAATCAACGTTGTGATCACCGTTTGAGTCTTTGTTCTTTAATGAGCTACGAGAAAAAGTCACTCAAAAAATTATCTCTACTCGGGGTGATCGATGAATTTCAGAATGCACACTGCGACTCCTGTTGTCTCCGTATGGTTGTCAAAATCCTTCTTCCGTTGTGTCATATTTTATCAACACAATTTTGGATAGATAGTTATTTTGAGTGACTGTACATTGAGTATATTTTAGGATGACTGACTCAGCTCATTGATGTATACAAGGGCTGTAGGTTAAGAGAGAGTGTTAATACATTACTTAGTTGATTGTGAATGATTTGTGTGTTATTTTTCTGTAATTACGAGGAAAAAAAACGCTAAACTCTATTACTACTCCTTCAGTTATGACGCCATTTCTCTCGCCATCTTTTGTGTTATAACTAAAGTGAGTCAGCTGTAATTTCGCATCTTGAGTTAGAAGAAACTTTAAGGTGCTGACCAATGAGAATTTTGATACTGGTTTGTTTTTGTCGACGAGTTAAGATAAGGTCTGGAGTCCAGTTACGACAGTCAGGGGGGGGGGGGTCCCTTTATCGTAATACTCTATAAGGATCCAATTAAACAGGAATTGTGTTCTTGGTGAGGTGTGAACTCTTGTGCGTTCACTTATTTATACACTTTAATTTTACCTCAACAAAGAACGTTAGGTTAGATTAGGTTACATTTAAAAATACTGTGTAAACTACTAAGGGAAGCAACACCTCTACCATCTATCGTCACTTGTAAACCCGAGCGTAAAAACGTTATGTAGTTCACCTTAATGGTTTGTTCCGGTGGTTCGTGTTGTTGGTTCTGTATCGTGGAGTCACCTTGTGGGGCCGGGATGAACGACTTCCGGTGTGTGTGTGTGTGTGTGTGTGTTTAGTGAGCTAAGTGTAAATTCAGTGACCAAGGGGTTTATTAATTCTTATCTTCAGATCTAACCGGGTCCAGGCGCATTCACAGTTGCTTAAGATGACCGAGTTCTTGGGAGGTCTCATTTATTCGGTGTTATGTATTATATATATTACTCGTATTATTCACAAGTATATAATAATAATAATAATAATAATGATATTTATAATAATAATAATAATAATAATAATGATATTTATAATAATAATAATACTTAATAATGATAATACTAATAATAATAATTCTTCAGTAAAATCATCGTTCAGTTCAGCATGTGTACAGGCAAGACAGGTATACGGTGTACATTGTGTATCCTAGACAGTGTAGGTATACAGCACTAGTAAACAATAAGGCAGTTTGACCGAGGACAGTTACCAGATGCTCCAGGCGATAACAAGACAAGCTTATTATGTTGTTTATTATGACCTTGTAATCATCACACTATAATGAGATATATAATGTACTTCTCGCCCGGACCGCCCCCATACACCCTACTGGAGCTACTACCTGGCAACACATACACACGACCCAGCTGAAATATGTTTGACGTTATATAATAAGAAAATTCTACAATTCCTGTTTAATTTCAGCGAGTCATGTTGTCTAGTATTGTCTTTCTCCGTGACCTATATTGTTTTATAACTTCGTTGGTCATAAGAAACAAATGTACTGGTAATGCTAATACTACTGTTAAGACTAAATGATAACGATAATGGAACACACACACACACACACACACACACACACACACACACACACACGAGCACCTGATCAAAAAATTTATAATCATCACAGCGCTGGTGGGAAGTTCGTGAGAGCTGAGGAGAGCTGTCGAGTATGTGTGTGTGGTAGCAGTGTGGTGTGTGTGGTAGCAGTGTGGTGGCGTTGTGGTAGCTGTGTGGTGTGTGTGGTAGCAGTGTGGTGTGTGTGGTAGCTGTGTGGTGTGTGTGGTGGCAGTGAGGTAGCAGTGTGGTGTGTGTGTGTGTGGTAAAGCAAGAGTGTAGACATAGCCCGGGGTAGCGTCCACCAACTGGCGCTCTTTAGGTCCCCATCTGTCTCCCCCTCCTTTCCCCCTCTGACAACCTCGACTAAGACCTCCTCCCCCGCCCCCTCCCGCCCCCCGCATCTCTCTTTTCCCATTCTCCCTCCCTTTCCTCTCTTTCCCTCCGTCTCCGCTCTTACCCCCCTCCCCCTCCACCCTTTCCCTCCAGTATCCCCTCCTTACTTCCTCATCACACACTCCCTCCCTCCCTCAACCTCAACAAACACCTCCTCCCCTCCGTCTCTCTTCTCAACATAAAATGTTTACATGTCGCATCTTTACTAACTCTTCTCACCCCGTCTTGCTTCTACGGTGTCCTCTTCTTCCCCCTTAGCGTGTACAGTGATGTTCATGTTGAAGGCTGTTCCTTTCTGCCATCTTGAGTGTTAGCTGTTCCCTGGGGACTTGAGTAATTCTTGCTACCGAGCTTGGAATATAACCTAATCCAATCTAACATTGCCTACCCTACCCTACCTTAGTCAGAAAAATACAGATTCGATAATAATAATATTGACATGACTGAGCCAACTTCAATTAGCCTAACTTACCTCTTAACCTAACCACGTGATGGTACTAGTAGGATTTATTTGTGTTTACTACAGTCAAATACAGCATAATACAACAATACAATGACGCTTGATTGATATTTGATAATAAATTTAACAACAAAACAATACAGTGGGAGGTAGTAGGCAGCTACCAAACAGGGAGGTACTACCGCCTGGGAAGATATTGGAAGCATAATGTGTTGTCTAATGGTAGACCCTGCTGCCATATGGCACCACGAAAATTGTGACCAAGTCCCAGGTTGCTGATCTGACTTTCTGCCTCATTTACACACAATTGCAGGGTCTCAATTGTTTCTCTTACTTTAACAACACAACATACATGTATTGTTTCTCACTTATGATTTGTTTTCATTTTTGTGTTTATTTATTTATTATTATCATAATAATAATAATAATAATAATAATAATAATTATTATTATTATTATTATTATTATTATTATTATTATTATTATTATTATTATTATTATTATTATTATTATTATTATTACAGTGTGTTAGTTATTATTATTATCATTATTAATAATTATTTTATTTTGAATTTTTATTTTTTTATTTTATATTTTATTTACTATGAAATTATTATTATTATTATTATTATTATTATTATTATTATTATTATTATTATTATTATAATAATAATAATAATAATAATAATAATAATATTTTCGCCCCCAGGCCGGCTAATCCCCGGAGGAAAAAGAAAAGTAGTTTGTGGAGAGGCTACCGTCACAAGGTCCTGTGTTAGTTGAAGGTGTCTCGGTATTAGAGAATGGGGTGTGATGGATACCTGTAGGGGGCGTGGTTTGCCTGCAGGGGGCGTGGTATGCCTGCAGGGGGCGTGTGTATTGCCTCGTGGTGAGGCCTGTAGGCGGTCTTACACACGGCTGCTGTTTCCGGTTTGTTTAGCGACTTGGTGACCGGATGACTCCTGTGTGCTGGAGTGAAGGAGAGAGAGAGAGAGAGAGATATATATATATATATATATATATATATATATATATATATATATATATATATATATATATATATATATATATATATATATATATATATATATATTCCAGCGTGTGTTATGAGGTGGTTGGTCAGGTTGGGTACGCTGTGTGTGTGGACTAAATAAAGGGCACTTGGTGTAAGCGTATTAGGTGACTTGCTCATACCAGATAGCTGTGCTCCCCCCTCCCCCCTGTCTTGTGGTAAATAGTATATGGCCGGTCCTAGGAGTGTGAGGGAGAACGTGTTGTATCTTTGGTAAATAAATAATGTACGTGTGGGGGGGGGGGGACAATAATGCCTTGAGAAAAAGTTAGAAATATGATAGTTTGAGCTCCGTACCCCCAAAACCTGCCACGATGACCCACATAAAACCGCGTGCTGATACTTAAGAGGGATTTTAATCTTTCATTTTTTATGTCGTGCTGAATAGAGAATATTATATCCCACCAACATAAAGGTTATTGAACCGTGAACCTCTCGGAGCGACATAAAGAGCCATAATTTGAACAATCCTGTGATATTGATGTTAATTTGAACATTCCTGAGGTATTGTTAATTTGAACATTCCTGTGAATTTGATGTTATTTTATGTACGCCCTAACACGAGACGGTAACACTGGCTGGGATCTTACATTAAATAGAATCAGGTTTGTATTTCTCTACACCTACAGTAATCTGAATGAATTTTGTAACCCAACTGAAATTAGGTTAGTGTAAATTAACCGATTTTGAATTAATTTGAATGGAATTTATCTGATCGCGACCTATATTAACCCAACTTAACCTAACCAAGACGATACTAATATGTGAGGAGAGAGAGAGAGAGAGAGAGAGAGAGAGAGAGAGAGAGAGAGAGAGAGAGAGAGAGAGAGAGAGAGAGAGAGAGAGAGAGAGAGAGAGAGAGAGAGAGAGAGAGAGAGAGAGAGAGAGAGAGAGAGAGAGAGAGAGAGAGAGAGTCCGCTTTGGTTATTATCACCACCACCAGGCACCGCAGCCCGCCAGGTCCTCTCATTAACAAGACCTAATTTACTTAAAAGGTGAAGAAGACCACGGTAGGCCCCTGGAGGTCTGGAAGGGGGGGGCAAGCACAGAGGTTTAGTATCTAGCAGCGGCAGTCACCAGAGGCACACACACACACACACACACACACACACACACACACACACACACACACACACACACGTACGTCGCTGCCAGAGATGGAAGCTGTTCAGGTTGATAAAAGTCAGGACCGAGTGTGACATTTGTTAATTATTTCACTAAGACACCTGGAGAAAAAACTCGCTGGTGGATTTCAGTGAACTTTTGAACAATCTGGGTAACGTTTGTTCACATTCACTGTCAAGGTCACCCAGCGGAAGTTCATGCGAGTTCAGTGTTAGTTGTAACTTTGGCGAGAGAGAGAGAGAGAGAGAGAGAGAGAGAGAGTTGGCGGGCGGGTGATGAGGGGAGGGAGGGAGGGAGGGAGGGAGAGTGTTGGCGGGTGGTGTGAGGGAGGGAGAATGTTGGAGTGTTGTATATGGCTGGTTCTTCGGGTGTGGGAAAGGACTGATGATGTTTTGTGTGAACTGTGTATGTGAAGGAAAGTTTTGATTCCATAAGTGCAAATTTTATTATTATTATTCAATCTCTCTCTCTCTCTCCTTCCTTCTTTCCTTCTCATCCTCTCTGTTGCCGATGTCTTAAATATTAACATTTCAGACATTTTCAGGTTCTGTTGGTGTTGTGTTTGGCGGTACATTAGTTATGATAATGAAAGGCTGGAGAGTAGGACCTGGGGTATATATATATTTTTTTTCGTGGGAGAGAACCGGTCAGATAGGTCGTCCATCAGCCGGCTTGTTAAGTATGAGTTGGCGTACAGTAAACAGTCTGGTTGATCAGGTCGTTATCCGTGGAGTGGTCAGTCGCTGGAGGGGGTGAGGGGAGGGGGGAGTAAAACGAGCCACGGGAATAACTCCCCTAAGGCGCATGCGGCCGCTACGTCCGTCACAGTGCGGTGGTGACAGAAGGCAAGGTCGACTGTGTGTACTTAACTAACACCAGTCGTGCGCTTCGCTGGGCAGGTATAACCCCCTCCCCTCCCCTCCCTCCGAGCAGAGATAGACAGACAGTCAGTAACCCGGCTCTCTCAGTTCACCTGCAAATACTTTTTGTCTCTTCCCCCTCTCCTCCCTCCAAGCGTCCTCATTACCCATTGCAGCGTTTACCCGGCGTCGATACCAGGAACCCGCTCATCTTACTGTCTCCCTGCACTGGGTGACCGGTCAAACAGGCCCCTGACCAGTCCCAGCGTGACCTAACCATTAAGAGAGTGACCCTATCTTCGTGAACCCTAACACCCAGTGTGAGTGTGTGTGTGTACGTGTGTGTGTACGAGTCACGATATTTACATGCATTCATACTTACACGGGTAAATAATGCTGTGTTGTAAGTTGTAACTGAACTTGGTGTGTTGATACCTCACAACATGACCTCAGATGGGGGCGAAAAAATATCAGTAAAATGAAATTAAAAATATAAAAGAAAAAGATTATATTAATCTACCCTGTACTCCACGAAGATGCCAGAAAACCAACTTTTTAAAGTGAGACATTGTATGAGTGCGGAAACACAGAAGGAGGCAGAGCATTCCACAGTTTGGCTGTGTGAGGAAAGGAGGATGTACTATAACGGGTTATTCTAGTGTGACCGATATCCACAGAGAAACAGTGGGCACCGCGGGCAAGACGTGTGTTACGAACCCACGGCCTTGCCGGCGGTACACAGGATGCCAAATCCACCGAACATTGTCCGTTAAAGTACCTGTAAAAGAGAGAGAGTGAAGCAACTTTACGGCGAAGATGTTATGGTGTTTATGGACTTTATTGTGTCTGGCCAGCTGAGTGTGGGCGAGTCTTGTTGCTGTTGTTGTGGTGTTATGTTTTTGTGTGTGGGCTCGTGTCCGTATGTTGGTCCTTTCTCTTACACACACACACACACACACACCTCAGACAGTTAGCCAGCCCAGCCGTCGTCGCCAACACACAGGCTGCCGTACCTGGCTGCACGGTAGACACACACACTGATTCATCTGTGCACAATATTAACATAACCGTAATAACAGTTTCCGATATTTACATTGTAACTAACCTTAGCCTGCCCTCTGCCTCGCCTTGCTGCCTTCATCAACTTAGATATTTTATTAATTGCCGGATAATAAGGAATTTCTCGATAGTTTTAATGGTAGTCAAATAGGTAGATGAATTTTTCCGTTTTATTTAGCATTTATAATTTTCTTACCAGTGTTTTGTGTTTGTTGTCAGTTCTCTCGCAAAATAGGAATGAAATGAGGAGAAATATGGAGATGTTATTTTTATTTTAGTCATTGTTGTAGGTGATTCATTAATAATGTACATTCGACTTGACTGAAAGAACATTCATATGCAAATTAGTAGTATTTTTACATAACCCAGAGTGTGTGTGTGTGTGTGTGTGTGTGTGTGTGTGTTAGGAGAAACATCGTCCCAGGACCCACCAATGTTGTCTACACCACCACGACCACCTGACTCCTCTCTTAAAACTGTTTCTCACCCTGCGCTCCCCCTTCCTCTCTACCCCCTCCCCCCCATTCCCTCTTTTCTTACCTACCTCCTACTCCCCTACTTACCTCCCACTCCCCTACTTACCTCCATACTTACCTCGCTACTTCCCTATCTACTTCCTTCCTACCTACTTACCTACTTGCTTACATACGTCCTCCTTCCCACCCCATCCCGCTCACACACCCCTTCCCTCATCCATTTACTCACCATTCCTCCCACACATCCACCTCAGCCACACTCTTTCTCTGCGCTCGCCTGTCTGTCTGTCTATGTATGTATGTATGTATGTATGTATGTATGTATGTATATAACAAACAATACAGAAGTGAGACGGTAAACAACTTGGCTTGTGGCCGTCTTATGCAATCACACCGTCGCATATGTTTGTCTGTACTGGACCATGATAAACAAACACGTTACTCACTACCACATGTAAAGGTGTGCTGAGACTTGTTGATTAATTAGCGGAGGTTCATCAGGTGCTGGCCAGGTAATGCGCCGAGTAAATACCTGGATTAAGTTTATAAAAGGTGAATTATCGTATTACTAATGAATAAATATTTGATACCAGTGAATGGAGTGGAAGGTTAGAAATATTATACATCTACTGTACACAGTTCTGTATACGTGTGTGTATGTATGTATGTATGTATATGTATAAAGTGTAGTGCGTGCGTGCGTGTAATATTAATAATGATGATAATAACGTGCGCGTGTGTACAGTATATAATTA
Source organism: Homarus americanus (assembly GCF_018991925.1). NCBI lineage: Eukaryota > Metazoa > Arthropoda > Malacostraca > Decapoda > Nephropidae > Homarus > Homarus americanus. The sequence goes on from NW_024739403.1 coordinate 2,975,807, forward strand.
GGTATGTTTATGTACAGTATTTATGTGTGAGTACAGTATGTGTACAGTATGTGTGTGTGGAAGTCACACATCCTCAACATTGCTAAAGCTGCCTCCCAAAAGCTGGGAATGCTGTACAGATGCCGTAGTTACTTCACTCCCGAGCAGTTGCTTCAAGTATATAAGGGATTCATTCGTCTTAAGTTGGAGTACTGCTCTCATATCTGGGGTGGCTCTTCTTCTGTCCAACTGTTAGATAGGGTGGAATCAAAGGCATTTCGTCTTATCAAGTCTCCTCCTTTAGTTGATAATCTTCGCCGCAATGTTGCTTCACTCTCTCTCTCTTACAGGCACTTTAACGGACAATGTTCAGTGGAATTGGCATCCTGTGTACCGCCGGCAAGGCCGTGGGCTCGTAACACACGTCATGCCCGCGGTGCCCACCGTTTCTCTGTGGATATCGGTCACACTAGAATAACCCGTTGTAGTGCATCCTTTTTTTCCTCACACAGCCAAACTGTGGAATGCTCTGCCTGCTTCTGTGCTTCCACACTTATACAATCTGTCTCACTTTAAAAAGCTGGTTTTCCGGCATCTTCGTGGAGTAGATTAATATAACCTTTTTCGTTTCTATTTTTAATTTCTTTCTAGTGTATTCTTATTTTTTTCGCGTCCTAGGTTCCGTTGTGGGTCGTTCGACCTGTGTCCGGGTGGGTTAATTCCTGTAAAAAAAATGGAACACACAGTTTTGCGGTAGACACAAACTTACACAGTAGAAAATGGCGGCGTTGTGATCAGATGTAATTACTTAAACTGCACCCGTATTATATGACCCCTCCCTCCTCTCAACATTGTACAAATACACCGGGAGGGAGTTTGTGGTCACGTTATACCAAGAGTGTGATGACGATGTGCACCGCGATGGTTATTTTTGTGGTGGATAATAACAGGTATTGTCATGTTATCTTTATCTCCTTTGTGTTATCTGTTTGTTAAAATTACAATACTTTTAAATATGTTTTGGATGTGGAGGAACTTCCTATGTGTTGTATAAGCAAGAAATTTCCAGGTTTAATTTTATACATGATTAATTAATTATTTTTTGTGAGTGTAATGAAAATCAAGGGGTGATTTTTTTCCCAGTTGGTGTTCGTTAATACTTACTTACCTACTTACTTTATTTATTTAAAATATAAATGTTTCATTTGATAAATACTTTCAACCACAACTGAATAAGTCAACATACACATGAATTCAGGTGTGTTTGGGTGAGATAGATAGATAGATAGATAGATAGTTCGATAGATAGATAGTTCGATAGATAGTGTTCTTGCCTCATCACACCTGGCTGACGATTATCGATAGGTAATAGTCTCGTTATGGTGATGTGGTGAATATGTGGTAGTAGTAGTAGTGTGATGATGGTGGTGGTAGTAGTAGTAGTGGTAATGGCGGTAGGATGATGATTGAGGTAATAACACAGGTACTACAACACCGGCGGCTGGGAATCACCTGAGAGCCCTTCCCTCCCTTCTCTCCCCTCTCCTCTTCCCCTCCCCTCTTCCCTTCCCCTTTCCCTCTCCCCCTCCTCCCCCCCCTTCTCCTCTCCCCCATTCTCCCCTCCCCCATTCTGCCCTCTCCTCCCTCCCCCTCCCCGCTACTACAGGAGGAACTGGGTCACTCAATCACTAGTAAGAGTTGATGGAGCCTGCAACTAACTCCAGCTGGCGGAGGGATTGTCTGTCTATACTGTGCTAAGGTTTTAAGTCTGCTGCATCACTGTTGAAAAAGACTATAGTAACTACAGCCTCATCTGGGTCACTGGTGGAGTTGACGGTCATGAGAGAGAGAGAGAGAGAGAGAGAGAGAGAGAGAGAGAGAGAGAGAGAGAGAGAGAGAGATTTAGAAAGAAAATTCTCTCTCTCTCTCTCTCTCAACGCAGCTAGTGTGACCTGTTCTTAGTGACCTTTGTGTATCATTATTAGGCCTGGAACTGTTTCCCTCCCTAACTGGAAAGACTGTACAGAGGGAGCAGAAACTTGTAGCGCATTGAGTTTTTTATTTTTATTTTTTGTGAATTTGGTTCTTTTGTAGAGCCTCCCTTCCCTCCTACCCAGCTTATTTCACCTAAAGATTAACCACCCTATCACAAACCTATCCTCTCCTATCCTAACCTAACCTCCTCTGCTCTGTCATATTATTCAGAGTCAAGTGGATAGTTTTTTTTCTCCTCACTACACCAACTTTTCCACCACCCTATATAATAACTGTGTCACAAGGAATTACAATGACACAGGAATTTATAATGGCGTCTTAAGTTGCTTAAGACTCTATTAGGGGGAAAATGGTGTATTCACTCCTCGCTAGATAATGGCCGGGAGTCTTTGTGAAGTTGTGCTGAGTCACTGTTCAAGGGCGCGGGTGGGGATGTTACCTGTGGCTTTGTTTTATGAACATAAGAACATAAGAATGGAGGAAACTGCAGCGGGCCTATTGGCCCATACTGGGCAGTCCCGTTTACACCCAACCCCTATTGCTCATATAAGCATCCAACCTATGTTTGAAGCTATTCAGCGTATTCGAGTTAATGATGATATTTGGTAACTTGTTCCATTCATTCACTTCCGCTCACACACTCCCTTGTTGATCTTTGTTTATTATATACTGTATGTAAATTGCTGCCGCGTTAACTTAGTATTAAAACTAGCGGCTGGTGAGACTACGGCGGCCCTGCTGTCCTACTGTCGGCTGTTAAGACGTAATGAGGTGGGAAAGGTAAGGAAGGAAGGCCCCAGGTGATGGTAGTTAAGGTGTGTGTGTGAGGCAGTAACGGCGTGGCCCTGCAGGTGACTGTCCACTCACCTCACTAGGCCTCCTGGCTTAGCTGAGGTGAAGGAGAGCAGCCAGGCGTGAACCTCCAGGTGTGTGTGTGTCCTCTCCCCGCTGCCGTTGATTACTGAGCCACTATACATGAAGGATACAATACACCCGTACACGACCTGCCTCCACCTGCCTGTGTACTTGCTGCCAGCAACACTACACCCTCGACAGTGTCTACACCCTCGGGATACTCGTACACTCAGAATACGTCGTCTTTACCTGCTAATATACTCAGGTGTAAGTCAAACATCACACCTGTAGTTATAGTGATTATCGGTACACTACACCTCCGTGGTTTCTGTGCACCATCAAGAGTGGGGGAGGAGGGGGGGGGGCGTCAGAAAGTAAACATTGACACAGTAAAGTTTGGGGCAGAGAGAGGACGAATGAATCTGATTGGTCTGATTGGCGTCAAGTTTTAGTTTAATTCAGAGAGTAGTGTGTGAGGGGGTCGCCGGCACTCACATGCTCCACTTTCCATCCCTGCCTCAGGTGGCCCCTCGTCACTTTCCAGGCAGCGTCACGACAGTGCCTGGCAGCACAGGCCTCTGGGCGTCAATATGGTGGAAACCCATGAAGCGTGACGGAACACCTCCCAGGGCACCTCGTCTCAGGGCCCTTAGCTCAAGGTTCTCATCTCGTAGATTAGGAACTTCATTTTAGGGCCACCATCTGTGTACTATCTTCTCTGGACATACATACCGGGGAGGTCATAAGAGGGTACTTACCTCGGGGCCACCATCTCGAGGTAGTCGTTCAATGGCCTTCACTGCATGGCCATTATCTTGGGAAAATTATTCAATGGCCCTTGTTTTCGGATTTTCTTTTCAATCTTCCTCTTCATGTCTATATTTCAAGACCCTCACCTTAAACCCCCCGTATTTCAAGACCCTCACCTTAAACCCCCCGTATTTCAAGTCCCTCACCTTAAACCCCCCGTATTTCAAGACCCCCAGCTCAGTGCTGCAGGCGACTCGTCTTATTGTAATGTTGGTCAGGTTTGTGTTTGTCACTTATGTTGCAGTTGTTGTGATGTTTGTCTCCGGGACCTGGATGGTGGGAGGTGTTTGTTCAGTCGACTCATTGTTGACTCTTCTTTCTCACGGAAGCTGAATACGTTTTCTGTGCGCAGGATCGGTTGGCGAGTATTGGTGGTGAGTGATGGAAAATTTGTTAACTCGGAAGAAAACATATAATACGCTATTGGGCAATCTTTACTTAGCACGGGTTAAAAGATAAGTGATAGATTTTGTGAAGGTGAAATTGTTAAGTTTTAAGTTCAGAAAGAGTCAATGCGACAGGTACTACAGTCGACCGTCTAAGGGTTTTTAACGGAGTGAAAAGTTAGGTAGCTGCTGGCAGGGGGATGGACTGGGGGTGCCCGATAGCGACAGTAAGGATTAGATCTTTACTTAGCTTATTATTATGTACTTGGGCCAAAAGGAATAGAGTTTGTCATTTCGGTAATTTGGCCCCAAAATTTTAGGGTTAGTTGGTCGAGTTTCGTATCCAGGTGAGATTGACGAGCGTGTGGGTGTTTGGATTCATCTTGACGGCAGGTGCTCGTGGTGATTTTTATTGTGTTTTTTTTCTCTTTATTGTCCTGAGGCTATTATCGTCGTCTGTTCTTTCTCGTTCCTTGTATTTGTGTGTAAACAACAGATGCGCCGCCACAATACTTGCACAAAGGTGACTTCTTTCTAATGAGGTTAGCCTGTACCAGACTTACTACTTACCTATGTGTGTGTTTCATCTTCACTTGTATGTAGGAACTAGCACATCTCACACACCTGTCATCTTCACTTGTATGTATGTATATGTAAGAAGTAGCACATCTGACATATACACCTGACACATATCTTTGCCCAACAACATTCAGGAAAATCACCACACACACACACACGCCTGCCTCCCACATTCCACATTCTCTCTCTCTCTCTCTCTCTCTCTCTCGTGTTAGTGTGACAGATAAAGTTAAAGAGCCAGACAGACGCATACTTAACTTACTCTTACCTGTTCATGGTTTTCCAGGCCCAATTATCAAGTTTTAGTTTCTCATTGATGCTGTGTGTCGGTTTTAGTTTAGTTGTTGATGTCTTGTCGGGTTTTATGACGGTATTGATGATGTGTCATTTTAGTGCCATCTGGCCTATTGGATGCCGTGTCGTTTTAGTGTCACCTGGCCTATTGGATGCTGTGTCATGGTGGTGGTGGTGGATGTACGGTTGATATGGATGCGGTTCTTTATGGGTGAGAAGATTCATCCATTTGTCAGCTGAGAGATGCCAGTTTCCTCAACTTACTTAAGAGGCGGACTGTGTGGCGATGTTGCCTTCCTTCCTTCCTTCCTTCCTTCCTTCCTTCCCCTTCCCGTCATAATTCAGGTCGGCATCGTGGTTCCGGGCCAAGAGGTGCCACGGCAGCTTGCCTTTTAACACTCACTACGTTTAATGCTGATCATGACTGAGGGCGTTCTCTCTCTCTCTCTCTCTCTCTCTCTCTCTCTCTCTCGTGGAGGAGAAAATAGAGTAATGACTAGAATATGAATGAGAATTGAATAATTGAAGTAAATAGACAATTATTGAGAGATAAATGAATGAATTATAAGAAATAGAATATAAATAATATATAATAGATGAATAAAAATAATGGATATTTACCTGTACATACATACATACATACATAAGTATGGTTATTGCCATTACATACATACACACATACATACATACATACATACATACACACACACACACACACACACACACACACACACACACACACACACACACACACACACACACACACACACACGTTAGAAATAAAGTTAACACCTTCTTTAAAATGAGTATTTTACGTGATACATAATTAAATAATACTGATGTGAGTTTTTCTTTTATTCTAGGTGAGTACTAGACGGAGCTACCTGCCGTACCTGTTACCTACCGTACCTGTTACCTACCGTACCTGTTACCTACCTCCTTCAGGCCCAGTACCTGTTGCCTGGATGTGGGGCACTGGAGGACTGTGTTAAGTACTGGGTAGAAGAGGGGGGAGAGGGGACAAGAGAGTTGGGAGTGAAGGAGAGATAAGGGGGAGGAGAGGGCTGGGGGAGAGGAGAAGGGGGTGGAAAGGGGGGGAGAGGAAACGGATAGAAGGGGAGGAAAAAGAGGAAGAGTAGGAGCAGGTCTTCTCCCACAGCCAGCCGTCAGGTGGGTACTACCTCGCCAAATAAACCGAAGCTCAGAAACTCGAAATTACGGTATTTTCTTTCTCTCTCTCTTTCTATCTGGGTCATGAGAACATCTTCAGGTAGGGTAGTGGGCGGGGGGGAGGTTAGGTTAGGTTAAGGTAAGTTAGGTTAGGTTTGGACATAATTTAGCTGCAATATTTGAGCTTTTGTTCAGTGTCGATCCTGGTTTTTATATCTATTTATTTAGCGTGCGTGCGTGCAGGGTATACAGTATGTGTATCAACCAGTCCCGCTGATGAGGTATGAGGCGGCCAGTAATAAATCTGGGTGTAGTGAGCCTCAAGGATTCTTAGCCAGCTCTGTAGCTTGACTGGTGCTGATAGATCGTGTCATCGATGCTTGTTTAACCGCTCATCATCTGAGAAAGAGAGAGAGAGAGAGAGAGAGAGAGAGAGAGAGAGAGAGAGAGAGAGAGAGAGCAGCAGCAGCAGCCATGTATTGTATTAATAAATCTTATGATATCGTATGGGAGCCGTGGCGAGTTAATAACAGGTTACAGGTGATATTGGTGTTTGGGGCTAATTAACACAGGAGGTGCTGCAGGGGGTACATTATGTAGTTTATGATAGTTGTCAACACAGCAAGGTGAGTCAACAGAGGAGGTGCTTGTGGATGGGTTGTTACAGGGATTCAGGTTGAAACAAAGGACTCTTGAGGGAAACATAATTACTTAAGCACTTGTCTGACCCGCGGTGAGGTGACGTTCCTGTTACTACCTTGCTTATTAAGATGTACTCGTTCCTGGTACTAGTTTGCTTATTAAGGTGTACTCTACTCAGCCGTGTTGTCAGGTGGAGGCGACACAATTATTACCTGTTTATCCATTGGCGATAACCTCCTCTGGTAACTACGGCAACTTGTCAAGTGAGTTTGGTCGTAGTTAATGAGTCTGGGTCTTTCTTGGATACTGTATATATATCTACTCCGGGGAATCAGGTTATACGTGTGTGTGTGTGGTGGGGGGGTACGGCAAGGTTCCACTGCGTGTTGAATTGGCGACATATCCGTCTGTTTGCCCAGTGGAGAACTCGTCCAGTGTGGGGGTCGACATGGAGGAAAGAGAGAGAGAGAGAATAAACACCGTTCACTTCTCCATTACTGTATCTCTAATCGGTGCGCCTTCATTAAACAGTGTACATTAACAACACACAAATATAGCGTCTCCTCTGTATATTTAATCGGTGCTATGCTATTATAGTATATGTAGTATAATTGTTGCTACTTAATTGAAGGTCTACATTTTTACGATATTTTCCGTCTTAATATAATTACCAGAAAAATTATACAAGTGTGTCCTTTACAAACGAACCTGTTCCATTAGGTCTGTAGGATGAGCCAAGTCGACTAGTGTTTCCATTATGTTTAAACGGCACTGTTGGGTGATGGCGTGTAGATAAAGCGAGATTAGATAAAGGGGCTATGGGGAGGGGGCTGTCCTTGTCGTGTGATAGGGTTGATTAGTTTGGTCGTCTAAGGGGATGATAATAGACCCCAGTGCCAATTAGCCCCAGTCCTAATAAACCCCAGTTCTAATAGCCCCCAGTCTTAATAGGCCCCAGTCTTAATAGCCCCCAGTCTTAATAGGCCCCAGTCTTAATTGGCTCCAGTACTAATAGACCTCTAACCTAACCTACCCTACTTGGTGAAATTTATTGTCAGTGGGGCTTCTTCAGTCTTAACGTGTAGGTCACTCGGTCAGCTGGGAGGGGGAGTGGGGGCTATTTTGGCCAGGTCTGGACGCGTGTTTTTGGTTTAAGACTCAACCAGTTCCCGGCGGAGCAGTTATCCTCACCTACGGGTATTTTGGTGACGTAACGGCATGTGTTTAATGGTGTGACAAGACCCCCCTCCTCAGAACCCACCCCCCCCTCAGAACCCCCCCCGTCCCCTCCCCCCACAACCTGTTCCAACACTAACTCGAAGGCGGTAAACTGACTCAGCTCGTTAGTGTGTGTGTGTCTGTCTGTCTGTCTGTCTGTCTGTCTGTCTGTCTGTCATTCATTACATGGTTAGATTACAAAAATTATCCAGCTCCGGTTTTCAACAATTATCTTCATATTTTATTTTCTCTCGAATCTTTTATCTTCAGCCAACAGTGACTTACATGTGTTGAGAACCTGTTGACTGCACCATCATCCTCAGCACCACAACCTTCACACAGTTCTGCGCCATGAGACACGTAGAGAGAGAGAGAGAGAGAGAGAGAGAGAGAGAGAGAGAGAGAGAGAGAGAGAGAGAGAGAGAGAGAGAGAGAGAGAGAGAGAGAGAGAGAGAGAGAGAGAGAGAGAGAGAGAGAGAGAGGAGAGAGAGAGAGAGAGAGAGAGAGAGAGAGAGAGAGAGAGAGAGAGAGAGAGAGAGAGAGAGAGAGAGAGACGAAAGTTTTTTTTTCTCTCAATCGTTTTCTTTATTCGCCCAGTAGCTCTTAAAAACTCACCTAAAACCCACAGACTAGACGGCCACAACCCACACTACAGGGGCACAAACCTACATCCAGAGACCATAAGGTGTACACTCCTGCCTGAGGAAGACTTAGTAGACGTAGTACATGACTAGTATCAAGACCTCTCGTCATGAAACCATATATTATCGAGTCATAATTTTTCTCATCATCATGGGTGTGGTGGTGGTGTGAGTGAGGGAAGGTGTGGTGGTGGTGGTGTGAGTGAGGGAAGGTGTGGTGGTGGTGGTGTGAGTGAGGGAAGGTGTGGTGGTGACAGTGTGGTTGACGACAGTAGATGAGTGGGATAGAGGGAGGTGGTCTGATGGCAGGTCGCGAGCGGCAGGTAACGGTAATTAGGTAGTTAAGTAATCGTCTAGTGAGAGCCTCTAAACCATCACCACACAGCCTACACCCGCCTGAACAACCCCGTTAGAGGAGGTGATGGTGGTGATGGTTATGGTGGTGATAGTGGTGATGGTGGCACAGGGCGAAGGAGGAGAATATGAGGGAGGAAGAACAGAAAGTTGTGAGTGGAGGGAAACGACAGAAGTGTGTATACAGTATATATAGACAACAAGGAAGAAGAGGATAAGAAGTAATGAACAGAAGACTTAGGGTGGTAGAGGAGATGGAGGAACGAAGAATAGGAGAGGGAGAGAAAGTGTCTGTTTCACGTCACCACTTAAATATCTGAGACCGTCATAGTCTCCCGAGAATAATGTCCGGAGGAGGAGGAGGAAGAAGAAGAAGAAAAGGAGAATAGAATAGAGGTTGTCCGTGAAAACCTTTAAAAAAAAAAATCCTCTATCAACGAAGATTTATTTATATCCCAGATAGTAAGTACATAAATACAGCCTCACGTCCCATGGTCGAGAGGGGATCTTCTTGTTTTTGTTTGAGAGAGAGAGAGAGAGAGAGAGAGGATCCAATAAATGAGAGATACCTTCACACGTTCTACCTTGAGAAACACTGTACGGTAAAAAGCCAGAAGCAACAGATGTTACTGGAATACTCTGCTACACATTCCCACACACCATAAGAAACACGCCTGGCTGAGAAACACCCCTGGCTGAGAAACACCCCTGGCTGAGAAACACCCCTGGCTGAGAAACACCCCTGGCTGAGAAACACCCCTTAAACTGTCTACGGAAAGTCACCAGGAAAGGTTTAATCACCCTCAACCGGGAACAAGAGGGAGGGGGTGGTGTGGTGTGGTAGTTCATATTTGTGTCACCCCCACCCACCTCGCCACGTGATAGTGATAGTATAGTAATATTGATGATAGTAAATTGGCACCTCAAGACAGGCAGTTGATAGTAGATGGTTAGTCACGATAAAATAGTATAAACAATCTTTTTAAAAACCACTTCGATTATTTTTTTTTGAGACTTTGCAACACCACATTGATTATTAGGCGATGTTTTGATGATACACTGTTTTCATCATCGTTAGGTTATACAGGGTCGAGGGTTGAATTGGGTAGTTCCATGTAGTTTTCGTTAATAAAGACGAACATAACTTTGAGGGAAAGTTTCTCTGGCGGGGAGGTATACAACTTGTAAGGCCCCCGTGTGGAACTTTGGCTCCGGTAATGGTGGGAGTGTATCCATGGTTGGGGGGACGGCGAGTGTGGGAGGTGAGAGTGTGGGAGAGACATGAGAGAGGTGAGTGTGTGGGAGAGTGACATGAGAGAGGAGAGTGAAAACGCCTTAGTTAAGGACGTTCAGGTTACGGGCAAGTCGAAGGGAATGATTGAAACCCGTCTTTTGATGCATTCAATATTTATTGATGTGGTCAAAATCTGCAGAGGAGAAGGCGTTCATAATATTACAAGGTGATCCATTTGATACATAATTAGTTAGTCTCACACAATTTTATATTAATTACAATTTATTAAACATACTGACATAACACAAAGTTCATAACTCTATTATTCTCAGCTTCGCTTCACTCTGCATTGTCTTATTACTCCAGGTTAGGCAGAAACGAGTAGGCGTAATTATTCAACAATATTTCAGTACCGAGGGGTATGTCATCACTTAGGCTGTACTTACAAGTGCGGGTCAATGCAGATCAGTATGGTGTTCCAAGAGAAAACAGTATTGCGTAAATCGTCCCAGCACAAATTCTCGGACAGAAGGCTGGTCTTCACAGCATCACTAGAGAGGGCGATCTGTCTCATGGAGGGGCGGGCAGCCACCGCCACCAGTCTAAGACAGTCCACAGGTCACAGGTCGAAAGATTTAATGGCATCACACGCCAGCACTGTAGCTGAAGCCAGCGGCGATAACAGTGAGTGTGTGGGAGACTGTAGGGGTGAAAACAAGACACAGACACCTTGATGGGTGACGTCTAATGCCCAATACAGTTCACTGTGTATTTACCAACACCCTGTAAATTATCCCTTTACTAACACCTTGTTTATTTGTTATAGTACAGGTGATGTTCTTTTGTTCTTGAGGAAAGTGAACGGTATTTATCAAATGCCTTTCTAGAGAGCTGCAGCCTTGTTGTTTGTTATTGTTTGTTGTTGTTTTGATTGTAGTTCTTATTTGTTGTTGTGTTGTTGTTATTTTTGTTGTTGTTAACGGTATGTTATTCTGGATAAACACTTTTTTTCAATTTCAAGTATGTCAGGTGGCCAACTCCTCATTTGGTGTTGCTTAGTCGTCATCATCATCATCATCATCATCATCGTCATCATCATCATCATCATCATCATCATCATCAATTGCGTTGGCGCTAATGGCAGTGACAGTCATCATATGTTTCACTCTTGTAATTTCTCTTCTCTTCTCTCACTCCCCCACGTGTCGACCAAAGTTCCCCCTGTAGACGCTTGGTGGGTCACGTCACGGTCTGGTTCAAGAAGTACCTGGCGTCAAATACTGTTGTTAGCTGGTCTCCTGCTCTTCAAGACCTAACCCACTGTTTTTAGCTGACGGTACACTAGTGGTGAAAGAAGGTGTAGTACTGGAATATTTAATGATGATGATGATAGTTAAATAATAATGGTACAGATAGTATACGGCGTGATAATGATACTAATAGTCCCGTAATAATAATAATGGTGACGATACTAATAATAATACAGTAATAATGATGATGGTGATAATATAATAATAATAATAATAGCTGTTTTAGAGTTACACCCCCCCTTAGCGTTATGTTCTGAAACCCATAACGAAGAATTTGGCTAAAGCGACGGAACAAAAGACACGAAGTATAAGGCCAGTCTGTACATCCCTGTGTGTTATTCAGATAATTAACTAGATAAGATAACGTTTTTAACACCCGGATACCAGCTGTTACACACACACACACACACACACACACACCGCTTATTAGAAATTTTATGTAAACTATCAGTGACTTGTGAGTTTCAATACAATACCGTAACTCATGGCGCTGTGGGGAACTCTATGGTTAGGTTAGGTTAGGGCAAGGCTTTACCAGGTGTCGAGGGGACCAGGAAAGGAGGGGTAGAGGATGAGGGGGGGTGACACTAATACACTATGCTGGGCGTTTGCCAAATAAAGAAGCTGTGTAATGTTAATATTTTATGAGCCATTAAACGAGTATATAAAACCGGTTTATTCAATATTTTTAAACTGTTAAAACAAGGAGATTGAATTAGTGCATTATGAAAAATAACATACTTAAACAAACATCCTTTTATGGTCTCTTAAAATAAATTGCCAGCAAGATATTTAGAAGAAACGGATTTTTTTTTGGGGGGGGAGGCATTATAATAAGTCGTGTGGGTGAGGTAACGTAACCTGAAGAGAAATGTTTTAAAAGTTGTAGAATGTAAAGAATTGCCGGTAGTGTGAGGTCATAATTTCGGTCTTCAGAAATCATCTAACATATTCTGTTTTATATTTCTGTTGTACGTTTCCTTGCTGGGAAATATGTCGTATTGTCTTCAGGTTTTTATATGTGAAATCGAAATTATTAATTTTTTGTTACGTCATCCGTGAAGTTATGCGGTATGTTAAATCAAACGTCTGATTTTTATCTTTGGAATCAGTGAAACGAACGTACGTGTGTTTGTGTGTTTGTTTTGTTTGTTTTGCGTTTTACTTCAGGTAATGGTGTTTTATATACCATTAACTCTTTGGAAAATAATGCATCTGTATTACACACCTGTACCTCTACCAACATCTGTATAACACCTCTGTACTACTACCAACATCTGTATAATACACTTGTACCTCTACCAACATCTGTATAATACACCTGTACCTCTACCAACATCTGTATAACACATCTGTGCCTCTCCCAACACCTGTATAGCACACCTGTACCTCTACCAACATCTGTATAACACACCTGTACGTCTACCAACGCCTGTAACACCTGTACGTCTACCAACACGTGTATAACACATCTATACCTCTACCAACACCTGTATAACACACCCCTACCAACACTGCATAACACACCTGTACCTCTACCAACACTGCATAACACACCTGTACCTCTACCCACATCTGTATAATACACCTGTACTCACTAACATCTGTATAATACACCTGTACCCTACCACACCTGTATAACACACCCAAAATTTACCCACACCCTGTATATACACCTGTACCTCTACCAACACCTGTATAATAATCTGTATTTCACCCACATCTGTATAATACACCTGTACCTCTACCCACACCCGTATAATGTTGAACTCTCTACTCCACACCTGTGTTAATACACCTGTACCTCTACCACATCTGTATATCATACCCCTGTACCTCTAATTCAATAATCTGTATACACCTGTACTTACCCACATCTGTATATCACACCTGTACTTCTACCCACACCTGTATAATACACCTGTACCTCTACCCACACCTGTATAATACACCTGTACCTCTACCCACACCTGTATAATACACCTGTACCTCTACCCACACCTGTATAATACACCTGTACCTCTACCAACACTGTGCACACACACACACACACACACACACACACCTGGAGCAGAGCAGCATGAGGTGTATGTGTACTTAGCTGATGTGATGATACACTAAGGAGGGGGTCCCTGTTGTTCAAGACCCAGCCGTTTTATCAGCAGATTTAACCAGAGTTGAAGGTGTGAATTTCGTGTGATAAGTTGAGAGTATAATAATAGTGATAGTAATTGGTGCTAGTGGTTGGTGGTGCTAGTGGTTGGTGGTGTTGGTGCTAGTGGTTGCGGTGTTGGTGCTAGTGGCTGTGGTGTTGGTGCTAGTGGCTGGTTGTGCTAGTGGTTGGTGGTGTTGGTGCTAGTGGTTGGTTGTGCTTGTGGTTGGTGGTGTTGGTGCTAGTGGCTGGTGGTGCTTGTGGTTGGTGGTGTTGGTGCTGTGGTTGGTGGTGTTGGTGCTAGTGGTTGGTGGTGCTTGTGGTTGGTGGTGTTGGTGCTAGTGGCTGGTGGTGTTGGTGCTAGTGGTTGGTTGTGCTTGTGGGTTGGTGGTGTTGGTGCTAGTGGTTGGTGGTGTTGGTGCTAGGGTTGGTGGTGTGTGCAGTGGTTGGTGGTGTTGGTGCTAGTGGTTGGTGGTGTTGGTGCTGTGGTTGGTGGTGTGGTGCTAGTGGTTGTTGTGCTAGTGGGTGGTGCAGTTTGGGTGCTGGTGGTGGTGTGGTGCAGTGGTTGGTGGTGGTGCTGTGGTTGGTTGTGCGGGTGTGGTGCTAGTGGTTGTGGTGCTTGTGGTGGTGGTGTTGGTGCTAGTGGGGGGTGGGCTGGTTTGTGGTTGGTGGTGTTGGTGCTAGTGGTTGTGGTGTTGGTGCTAGTGGTTGGTTGTGCTTGGTGGTTGGTGGTGTTGGTGCTAGTGGTTGGTGGTGTTGGTGCTAGTGGTTGGTGGTGTTGGTGCTAGTGGTTGGTTGTGCTAGTGGTTGGTGGTGTTGGTGCTAGTGGTTGGTGTGCTAGTGGTTGGTGGTGTTGGTGCTAGTGGTTGGTTGTGCTTGTGGTTGGTGGTGTTGGTGCTAGTGGTTGGTGGTGTTGGTGCTAGTGGTTGGTGGTGTTGGTGTGGTTGGTTGTGCTAGTGGTTGGTGGTGTTGGTGCTAGTGGCTGGTGGTGTTGGTGCTAGTGGTTGGTGGTGTTGGTGCTAGTGGTTGGTGGTGTTGGTGCTAGTGGTTGTATTGTGCTTGTGGTTGGTGGTGTTGGTGCCAGTGGTTGGTGGTGTTGGTGCTAGTGGTTGGTGGTGTTGGTGCGTGGTTGGTTGTGCTAGTGGTTGGTGTTGGTGCTAGTGGTTGGTGGTGTTGGTGCTAGGTGTGGTGGTGTTGGTTAGTGGTTGGTGGTGTTGGTGCTAGTGGTTGGTTGTGCTAGTGGTTGGTGGTGTTGGTGCTAGTGGTTGGTTGTGCTAGTGGTTGGTGGTGTTGGTGCTAGTGGTTGGTTGTGCTTGTGGTTGGTGGTGTTGGTGCTAGTGGTTGGTGGTGTTGGTGCTAGTGGTTGGTGGTGTTGGTGCTAGTGGTTGGTTGTGCTAGTGGTTGGTGGTGTTGGTGCTAGTGGTTGGTTGTGCTTGTGGTTGGTGGTGTTGGTGCTAGTGGTTGGTGGTGTTGGTGCTAGTGGTTGGTGGTGTTGGTGCTAGTGGTTGGTTGTGCTGGTGGTTGGTGGTGTTGGTGCTAGTGGTTGGTGGTGCTGCTGCGTGGTTGGTGGTGTTGGTGCAAGTGGTTGGTGGTGTTGGTGCTAGTGGTTGGTGGTGTTGGTGCTAGTGGTTGGTGGTGTTGGTGCTAGTGGTTGGTGGTGTTGGTGCTAGTGGTTGGTTGGCTAGTGGTTGGTGGTGTTGGTGCTAGTGGTTGTGGTGGTGCTGCTGCGTGGTTGGTGGTGTTGGTGCTAGTGGTTGGTGGTGCTGCTGCGTGGTTGGTGGTGTTGGTGCTAGTGGTTGGTGGTGCTGCTGCGTGGTTGGTGGTGTTGGTGCTAGTGGTTGGTGGTGTTGGTGCTAGTGGTTGGTGGTGTTGGTGCGAGTGGTTGGTGGTGCTGCTGCGTGGTTGGTGGTGTTGGTGCTAGTGGTTGGTGGTGCTGCTGCGTGGTTGGTGGTGTTGGTGCTAGTGGTTGGTGGTGTTGGTGCTAGTGGTTGGTGCTGCTGCGTGGTTGGTGGTGTTGGTGCTAGTGGTTGGTGGTGTTGGTGCTGTGGTGGTGGTGTTGGTGCTAGTGGTTGGTGGTGTTGGTGCTAGTGGTTGGTGGTGTTGGTGCTAGTGGTTGGTTGTGCTAGTGGTTGGTGGTGTTGGTGCTAGTGGTTGGTGTGGTGCTGCTGCGTGGTTGGTGGTGTTGGTGCTAGTGGTTGGTAGTGCTGCTGCGTGGTTGGTGTTGTTGGTGCTAGTGGTGGGTGCGCTGCGTGGTTGGTGGTGTTGGTGCTAGTGGTTGGTGTGCTGCTGCGTGGTTGGTGGTGTTGGTGCGTGGTTGGTGGTGTTGGTGCTAGTGGTGCGTGGATTGATTTTGATTTTGCTGTATAGTCCTATTTTATTGTGCACCCCACTCATCCTGTGACGGTAGCGCAAAGGATTACAAGTAGAGTTTACAACGGGTCATAATAATTAACCCCGTTGTCAGGATATTATGCACTGAATTTTACACAGTATTTCAATTACATTGTTTAGTTCTATACATAAGGGTAACTTATTCACAAATGCGTGAGTACAGGCGTGTGAGGCAGTATGTCTGGCCTCACACTTTGTTTCACATTTACGTGGGAGGTATTCAAGCACATTGTGTATTTGGTTCTGTACATGAGAACTGATATAGCTACCAAGTGCAAAAAAGTGGATACAATCTTAATATGTCGGCTATCTTGCCATTAGAGTTGAAGAGTTGTGCCATTTCACACAGTGTGCTTGGACCTGTCCCTAAAATGTGTTGTGATTGGTGGTGCTGCGTGATAGATGGTGATGATTGGTAATGGTGGTGGTGCTGCTGCGTGGTTGGTGGTGGTTGAGTGTAGGTCGTGGCAGGTGTTTAGAGGTTTAGTTTGTACGTGATCACTGGTTATTAAGACATTGTGGGGACGGGGAGAGAAAGTGAGTGTGTGTGTGTGTGTGTGTGTGTGTGTGTGTGTGTAAGTAGGGTGTTGGAGGAGGAGGAGGTGTAGAGAGTGTAAGAGCTATTTAAAATTCACTCGTTAACACATGTTCACGGCTGAGTCATGTACTCTGAGAGGCAACTGGACTTTCACTCGTTTACTCGTTAACTCTGGGTAAGTGCAAATGGGATGACGTGTTAAGAATGCAATGTGTAATTAATTAATAACAAAAGCGGATTACCTCTCAAACTTTCAGTTTATTTCACCTCAAGATTAGTCGTCTCCACTTACTTTACCTGAAGATTAGCCACCTCAGCTTATTCCACCTCAGCTTATTCCCAGATTAACCCAACCAAATACCTCACATCAAACCTCTATTCCACAAGATAGCCATCACTCCACCTCAAGATTAGCCACCTCAGCTTACTCCACCTCAAGATTAGCCACCTCAGCTTATTCCACCAAGATTAGCCACCTCAGCTTACTCCACCTCAAGATTAGCCACCTCAACCTCCCTCCAAGATTAACATATTCATAAAAGGATTTCACAAGTCAATCTTACATGCAGTCTTGTTTTATAATACACGACACATTAGCTCTTGTTGTGTGTGTGTGTGTGTGTGTGTGTGTGGAATTTCGACTTACACCCCTGTAGATGTATTTGTGGGTGTAGGTTTTATAGGGTGTGGAGGGAACTTGATTTTCTTCCGTGGTGGTGGGTGTAGGCGGTGGTGGGTGTAGAGGTAACGGTGTGTGGTGGTTCTTCTGGAGCGTGAAACTGCACAATTAAGGTGGCGTTAGTGACTCTCGCCGGCTGTGTGTGGTGGTGGTGGAGATGGTGGTAGAGGGGTGGGGAAAACAGGGGGAGTTGTGTGGACTTGACATTTGTTTATCTTTTTACCACCCCATCACCCTCACCCTTCCCCCACCCTCACCTCTCCCCACCCTCACCCCTCCCCACCCCTCACCCGCACGAGTCATGCCCAGAACTGTCACTAACTTCTTACAACCTCGTTCAATTAACTCTCCAGTCCATCACTTCTTCAGCCACCCTGTCATTAAACTCTCACCCCACCACCGCCACCCCTGCCTCCACCAACAGTATCGTGTGGTAGAGGACGCTTCTAGGGTGTTCGACCAGCACCGTCAGCGTGGGCAGTAGTAGGGATATCTTCGAGGAGCAACGTGAGAAAGTTAAGATTAATTACCATTTAGGCTATAGATGGACAGTGTAGGGTGAAAGTGTCTTGTCTCGTGGCTACTGTCCCTCGCCCAGGACTTGCCGAGTGGTGGTGGGAAACTTATGGTCAGTCAAGTCAGTCAGTCAGTCAGGTGGCCACTCCGTTCATGTCTCGCTGAGTGGTGTGTCCGTCTGTCAGTCAAGTCACGTGACCACCCAGCCAACACCTCTACGTTTCCCACTTTATCAGTTCAATACACTTCTTTATGGGGCTCGATCCTGGGTCTGAGAATTACAGTACTGCTTTATCATCCACTCAGCCAGTGTCTGTACTTGTCATGATGGATAATGATATAACTGACAGTCCTCTCTCTTGTCAGTTAGTATATACAGTACATCTACACTACGACACACACCGTGAAGAGCGTTGTCAGCTACACGTGTCTGTCTTCTCTGAACATTTTCTCGTTTAAAAAATAAATATTTTCACCTTTACTCAAAAGCTTAAGGACAGTTGGAGTGATTCTCTTGACATATTTAGAGTTTGGTTATCGAGGCTGACGTTAGGGAGTTAGCAGCAGTGTTAGGTCAGGTCAGGTCAGGTATTTCATGATGTAGTGTCCATTAATAGTTCACTCTACAGGGAATATACAGTAATATAGTATTCATTAAAGGTACAAAATGAATTAAAATGCACAGGTCATATTAAAGGTACAAAATACAGTTAAAATACTCATGAATTTTACAGTGTGATACTCGTTAAAGATACAGTGTGTAGGAAGATTACTCAATATTACAATAGTGCAGGAAGCATATATAATGTGATATATGTTAGAGGTATATCTTATAGGGCTTAACATAACCAAAATAACAATAATATTTGTACTGTAATATTTGCTAAAGATCAGTAATTTAGAGATTAGTAAACGTTATGATGTTACAGAAAGTACAGTAATTATAATGAAATACCAGAAAGTACATTTAGGATGAACTCGTTGTAAATACATAATGTACTCTACAGAAAATTAGAGAACTTAACTCCCAATATAAGTACACAGTGGAGAAAGTACAAGATATACTGTATTTTGTAACGCTAGCTAACAGTACACGTCGAGTAGGAAGATGGGGTGGAAGGACTACTCGTGTAAGGGAGAGGTGAGAGGTACAAGTGGAGGTGAAATCTGTCTCGGTCTTGTTATTGTAAAAGTTGTGACGTAATGTTAATAATGTTAATAATAAGTTGTGGCAGAGGCCGTAGAGAAGGCTGCTGTATTGTCGAACCATAAATGAGGGAATTTATATGTTGTGAAAGTTTGTGTGTGTGGGGAGGGAGGGGTAGTGTGGGTGGGTGTCTGGGTTGGTATGTATGAGGATGATGTAGTTAGGTGTGTGTGGGTTTGTGTGTATGTATGTATGTAAGTAAGTAAGAGTTCATGGGAGAGAAATACGATGATTGTGCTTTTTCTCTCATTCTGGGTATCATTCCCTTTCTCTTTCTTACTCATTCTCTCTCTTCCTCTCCCTCTTGTTCTTACCCAATCCCCCCCTTCTCTCTCTCCTCTCTCTCTCTCTCTCTCTCTCTCTCTCTCTCTCTCTCTCTCTCTCTCTCTCTCGTAAACTAATTTACTTCTTCTTTCCCCTTTCCCTCATTCTCAGTTACTCCTATTCCTCAACATATTATACATCATTTTCTCTTCCTTTCCTCATCCCTCTTTCTTTATCTTGTATTCATATTCCGTCCTTACACCCGTCTTCGTAAAATATCCCTCTTATTCGTCCCTTTATCTTATACTTTACCTGTCTCTCTCTCTCTCTCTCTCTCATAGTTTTTCCACCCTCTTTCCCAATCTTCCGTCCCTCTTACCTCCCCCTTAACAGTTCTCCGTTCTGCCCTCTCCCTCCATCCTCTTCATCTTATTTTTTTTGCCATACCATTATTCCTGTTTTGCCATGTTATACTTCGTCTTAGTGTGGGGGCCATTGTATGGAATTTGACTACTCTTGGACATGGGTTTTGAGGGTCATTGCGTTTTGGCGACCCTCGTAAACACATTCTTCTGTTGTTACCAATTTTCTATTGACCTTTAGTGACCTTAACCTGACGTCATAGCTCAGAGTAAACAAAGACCCGATACCTTTCTGTACAGTCGGCGTGGATGACGCTCCTGAGCATATCAATCGTATCATGAAGGTCACGGAAGGTCTTGTTGACACGACCCATAATGCCAGTGTCTTCCTGCCAGCATTAGAGCCAGGTACAGCACCTGCGAGGCTCACAAGAAGCTGATAACCAGAATAACCTTACACAGTCTGTCAGCTGTTGGAAGAGGAACCACATAAATGTATATCCAGGTACCTTTTTACTTGCCCTTACAAACCACCACCGGCTCTGCAGTGACACCTATTTCATCACTGGCTCTTGGAATAACAAACACGAATACCCTTCGGCACTTCATGATCTTGGTGCCTCTAAAGCTGCCATATCGGGGTTCCATGCCTTTACTAGAGTTGATCTGACCGGCGGGTTTGTGGGAAAGGGTAAGGTCAAGTGATGGCAGACACTAAATAAATGTTCTGTCGGGTGTGTTCTAGGAGCCTCAAACAAGATGGCAGCTGCAACAGAGGGAGTCATTGAGGCCGTTGTATGCCACCTGCAGATGTTGCGGGTGTGAGATTGTTGATTTTCACAAAGAAATAGTTAAAATCCGAGAGGTTACCATCCACACGAGAAGCCGAAAGGAAGCCATCGTACGTGTCCATTACCTGGTCTGGGTGTGTTATGATAAATCATCCTGAACCGCATCTACCCTCTCCAGCCAAGGAGTGTGGATGGGAAGTGGAGAGAGGCGAACTGGTACCAACCCCAACAACTGAACCTCCTATTCCACCCGCAGTGATGCTTCTGATAAGACGTTAGTGTAAGAATAACAACCGCCAGTCCCATTGCTTTTGTAGGTCACAGAATCTAAAGTACTGTAAGATGGACGGGTGTATGCGGGGCGAGGAGGAAGTGTGCAGCAGTATCAGTCTCGATATCTCGCGATGACAGCGATCCCCCCCCTTACCTTACATCCCTCCTTTAACTTACGCACGCACACAACTGCTCGTGCGTTCATAGTTGGAGGTGTTAGGTGGAGCTGCCACGAGCCAGGTAGGGGAGGCAGCTGAGCGTGGCATCACTTTTTTCTTTTTTTTACGGGGATTAGCTCCCAGGCACTGGTCACTGACCCACATCAGGGCCTGGGGGCAAAAAAATATAATAAATAATATATATAATAATAATAATAATTAATACAAAAATAATAATTAATAGAATAAATAATAATACTAATAAATATATATTTTTTAATAAAATGAGTGGGAAACACCTGGGACTTGGTCACAATTTTGGTGATGCCATAGCCAAGGTCTACCATTAGACAACACATTATGCTTCCAATATCTTCCCAGGCGGTAGTACCTCCCTGTTTGGTAGCTGCCTACTACTGCTTCTATTACTGCTGGCGGCGAGGAGATATATAGGTATATTGACTGATTGATTGATTTAACAAAGACAGACGGACTACTTATGTCATGTGTCCTGATTCGTAAACAAGGTGTCACGGATACATCACCCAGGCTACTGTCACAAATGATACACTGTCATTGACATGCTTTTCTCGTACACTGTTTAAACATTTTCCCGTCCATCAGCGTGTGTATCTTCCCGTCTCTCAGCGTGTATCTTCCCGTCTCTCAGCGTGTGTGCATCTTCCCGTCTCTCAGCGTGTGTGCATCTTCCCGTCTCTCAGCGTGTGTATCTTCCCGTCTCTACGTTAACCCATATATATCTCCCGTAGCATCTGCATGTCACCAACAATCAGTTCCGGGTGTAAAACCTGGCTTGCCAGAGTTCTTGTTGCGAATTGGAGCGATTTATTTATAAATGGCGGGAATGATGGCGCGCTTCACGTTTCTTTACGGGCGAGTGTCGGGGCGGGGCGTGGGCGTCGTCGGCTCCTGTCGCGATGGTAAATGGAATTTCCCTCGCTTTGTGGAGCTTGATTGATGCACCTGAACCCTGGCCAGGTGATTTCAACCCGGTTACTGATTTGATCATTGAGTAAATAAAGAAAATATATAAAGTCAGAGGGAAGATTAGGTCCTGTAAGGCGAGAATGCTTTTGTTTTTGATAATTGGTATATTTTGAGCACTGATGCATCCGTGGAGGAGAGGGTGAGGAGAGATGATGTAACTGGAATGGGAAGAAGGGAGAAACGTGCTGTAACTAGGGTGGAGGCAGAGGAAAAGGTAGGATGGGTTGGTTTTATCTTGTGACAAGGAAGAGAGGAAGCGGGAGGGAGGGAGGGGGGTTGCTGCGTATAGAGTTAAGAGGTGAGGCGGGGAAGAGGAGCGGTGAGATGTGTGATGGGTTAGCACATTTTATCCCCTCCACACACCCACACACACACACACCACACACACAGCAGTGACCACAACACACAACCACGCCTTGTTAGCATATGCTACCAGTACACTTCCTCCGGACTCCCCACCACCTTGACGGCTTCATTGCCCCCCATTACCTGCCCCCCATTGCCACCTGCCCCCCATTACCCATTACCAACTGCCTTTCATTCCCCATCCACCCTGCCCCCCATTACCCACCTTGCCCCCCATTTCCCACCCTTTGCCACCCCCCCATTACCACCTGCCCCCATTACCACCTGCCCCCCCATTCCTGCCCCCATTACCACCTGCCCCCCAAGTACCCACCTGCCCCCCATTACCACCTGCCCCCCCCTGCCCCCATTACCCCACCTTGTTGCCACCTGCCCCCCCATACCACCTGCCCCGTTGCCCCTTGCCACCTTGCTTCTCATACTTACCTACCCCTTTCATTGCCACTCATAAATCCCCCTTAATTTCCAATTCCTCTCCCACATTCCACCTCCATATATTTGCCCTTTCTTCACCATCCTGTTATCTACTTCTGCCCTTTCATCACCACCTGCTTTAATCTACCATCATCACCTGGCTATGCCCCCACCAGCTACCATCACCAGTCAGCTCATTAAGCGCGTCTGTTACTCTAAACTTTCTTACAATTTTCCCTCTGGGTTTCATAAGACAGTATCCCGGACGTCTCGTTGTGTGTGTGTGTGTGTGTTTACAGGTACTCAGTTAAGCTTTTAAAGGTGATTGACAATTTTTGTGTTGTTTACCTACATACTTTCACCTCCCTGCTGTTTCCTTCCCCCCCTCCAACCCCCCACCCTCTCCCTCTTCCCCCACCCTCCCCCCAACCCCCCCCCTACCCCTCTTCTCCACTCACCCTCTTCCTCCTAACCCCCCACCCTCTTCCCTCCTAACCCCACCCCTCTTCCTCCCTAACCCCCCCACCCTCTTCCTCCTAACCCCCCACCTCTCCTCCTAACCCCCACCCTCTTCCTCCTCCCCTAACCCCCACCCTCTTCCTCCTAACCCCCTTCCTCCTAACCCCACCTCTTCCTCCTAACCCCCCACCCTCTTCTCCTAACCCCCACCCCCTCTCTCCTAACCCCCTCCTCTCCCTCTTCCTCCTAACCCCCCACCCTCTTCTCCAACCCCACCTCTTCCTCCCCCACCTCCTCCTTCCCCCTCTCTTTCCCCCTCTCTTCCCCAGCTGTCTGTTGTGATGATGATGATGGTGTCTGTAGCTGGTGTATGGTGATTGTGTGCTGTATGGTAATTGTGTCATAAGTGGTGTGTGGTGATTGCGTGTGTATGTGATTGTGTCGTGTGTGTGTGTGTAAGAATAATAATAATAATAATAATAATAATAATAATAATAATAATAATAATAATAATAATAATTAACGGTTTATTGAAAAAGTTCTGCAGCCCGAAGGCTGACAATATACATAGGACATAAATGACTTATTACATACAATGGTGGTTTAACAAAAGCTTTATTAGAGAAAGGTAAAGGAACATACAGTGAACATACAGATTAATGTAGGTGTTGAACAGCAAACACGTAGTGTAGTAATTCCCTCATAGATGGTGTTATGAGGGGCCTCACGTGGTGTAGTAATTCCCTCACAGATGGTGTTAAGAGTGACCTGATGTGGTGTAGTAATTCCCTCACAGACGGTGTTATGAGGGACGTCACGTGGTGTAGTAATTCCCTCACAGATGGTGTTACGAGTGACCTGATGTGGTGTAGTAATTCCCTCACAAATGGTGTTATATGAGTGAGGTGTGGTCCCAGGCCTTCCTATCGTAGACGTATTAACACATCGCTGGTTGTTGTTGGGTCTCGGGCAGTTATCACTGGGTACGTGGGACCTCACTGTGTGAAGGTTAACTTGGGCACGACTCGGCTGTTACTGTTGAGTTCTCACTGATTCAAGCACTGTTCACCTCTGTTCAACACTGGTTCCACTCCTTTCCTAAATGAAATTGTAACTTCTAGCGAGAACTTGTTGATATTCGGGTGGGGAGGAGGGAGTTGGTATGGGCTCCCAGAGGAGCGCCAGGTACGTCTTGACCCTTCTGTGTGTGTGTGTGTGTGTTTAAGGTTGATTGTTGGTGGCGCTTCTGTTTTTAATCTTTAATGAAGTCTTGACGTCTCAACCTGAACCCCCACCCCCCCCCTCTCTCTCTCTCTCTCTCTCTCTCTCTCTCTCTCTCACCACAAAACACACACACGTTACATAACTGCACTAAGGCACACATTTCAATCACTCGCCGCCTGAAATTCTCGCCATCGGCCAAGTGACCCAATAAACTTGTGTCTTCCAAGGTGTTAACGGGCCAATCAGGTACAAAAAGATGCTTAGCAGATCACCTCAAGCACGGCCACACCGCCGAGAACCAGGAGGTACACCCTAGAGTCTAGGGCCTAGACTCTTGCAAAACCTGACGTACTGTAGGTAAGGTTATAACCAGCTATCATTAATGTACTAGTTTCATAAAAAAATAGTTAAACCCGTTTTCACACACACACACACACACACACACACACAGACAGACAGACAGACAGACAGACAGACCCTTAGGACAAATATATTTCCTCCCACCTGAAGATATAAATGATTCACCTAACCTAACTGGTCACAGTAAAACCCGAAGGTAATATAAAGTACAATATTATTATACTCAGACGTTAAATACATACCTTCACTGACAATAAATTTGACGAAATAAAAAACCCGCTTGGAAATCACTTTACCTAAATTCTCCTCTGAACTGGTTTAGGTAAACATACTGTAGTGGAGTCTTATGTGGATCATAATATTATCGTAGATTTGTGTTTATGTAAATCCATATGTCTTAAAGTACTGTATGAGGAATGTTGAGGTTGTGAATGTTGGGGAATGTGCGTCTTGTGTGGTAGACAGTGTGGTGTGTTATGTGTTTAGCGTCTTGTGTGGTGGACAGTGTGGTGTGTTTAGCGTCTTGTGTGGTGGACAGTGTGGTGTGTTATGTGTTTAGCGTCTTGTGTGGTGGACAGTGTGGTGTGTTTAGCGTCTTGTGTGGTGGACAGCTTGGTGTGTTGTGTTTAGCGTCTTGTGTGGTGGATAGCTTGGTGTGTTGTGTTTAGCGTCTTGTGTGGTGGACAGCTTGGTGTGTTGTGTTTAGCGTCTTGTGTGGTGGACAGCTTGGTGTGTTGTGTTTAGCGTCTTGTGTGGTGGATAGCTTCGTGTGTTGTGTGTTTAGCGTCTTGTGTGGTGGATAGCTTCGTGTGTTGTGTGTTTAGCGTCTTGTGTGGTGGACAGCTTGGTGTGTTTAGCGTCTTGTGTGGTGGACAGCTTGGTGTGTTAAGCCTTCACGTCCCGTTACCTTCGCGAGATGAAAACAATGAAGATTGAAGATGAACGAAACTTGAGAAATATTTAATTAATTTGTAGGAACGAGGAGAACATTTTACCTGAGTACCGTACTAATTGATTCAGTGTAATTAATATTTTTATATATAATCAATTTAAATTTTTTTTTGGGGGGGGGGCTTATAAAGTTTATTGTTTTATTGCTGGATATAAATTGTTTGTTGCGGTAATAGTCCCGTTTATATTACGGTTTGTGTTTTATGACTTGTTTCGTTTGTAAATATAAAGGTGTTGTATATTTTTCTTACTTTTTGCTTGTCGAATTTATTTACATGGATTTTTTTTTCTCAACCTAAAGTATGAGCTTAGAGGGAGTAAGAGGGTGAGAGAGAGAGAGTTGTCACTGGGTTTTTCTTCAGATGGGTCATTTCAACTAACAGGATTTCTCTCGGGTTATTAATGCGTGGAAGAAAGAAAAAAACATAAAGACCTGCATGAAGAGAAAGCTAGGGCGTGGAGGGAGGGAGGGAGGCGTGGAGACCTAAGAAGTATGTCGAGTACTGGAGGGTGAACGAGGTAAACTAGACGGAGGGGGGGGTGGTGGTGGAGGAGATGGTGGTGGTTCTTCAGGTCATGGTGGAATCTGTTCCCCTCTTATGTTGTGGTGTGAAGGGTGGATGAGGGGGAGGGGTGGTTAGAGGTCTTTGTTGTACTGGATAGGATGTGGAGCCTATCAGTATAATAGGATAGGTCTTTTTATCCCTTCTAACGAAGGTTCTGTGTTGGAGGGATAGTGTAATGGTGTACTGGGATAGGTGGTATGAACGTCAGGAAGAAGATTTTTGTTGGTAGGATAGGTGGCTTAGTTGACGTCTATTGGCAAGGGGTGGGGATGAGGGAGGTGGCTTTAAGGGTGTGCATTGAGGGGATAGACTACAGGTTTCAGTGGATAAGAGATAGAGCTGCCCGGGTTTGTATTGAGAGATGATAGGATGTTTTGTGTGCCGGGAGACAGTAAGCCTCGGGACGGTGGCTGTGGTGGCTAAGAGATAGTACTCAAGTGGCTCGTGTTGGGAGGATAGGCTAGCGAGGTCTACCGGCTCGGGGATTAAATCACGAAGATGTGTATTGATTATACCAGGTGGGCGTGGTGTGACGGAGGCGACAGCTGGGGACGGGGAAGCCAGCTGCTGCTCCCGGAGGGGGGGCTCAGCCTGAATTACTTACAATTTGTAACCTTGGTTGAGAAACTGACAAAGCAAAATTTCCACAAACACCCACCGAGGAAGACTTCCCTGGAGGAACTGTTCCTCCTCACGTCACCATTTGCCGCACCTTGAGTGACAACACTACTAGGTGACTTCCTCGCACGTTACGACTCGTTACATGTGTGGTGTATGATGGAGGGCGTCGTGACGTGACCACATACTACTAAAACACCGGTAGGATGGTTACTGGGTTACTAAGAATCCCTTGCTGTGTGGTCTAGTGTATGAGCCACCACTGGACAAGCACTGGGTTGACTACAAATAATATCTCAAAGGTAATTTAATGAAGTGAATCCACGCTGAAGCCGTTCATGAGCCGCGCCTCACTGCTGTGTTACGGGCGACCTAACCTAACCATCTCTCTATCATGTACAAAATAAGAAACAGGATAAAGTTATGTGAGTGTTTGTTTTGGTTGGGTGAGGCATTTTCTCTCGCTTTCCACTTGGCCGAGACTCTCACTCTGATATCCCTCTCTTGCTTGAGGTGTGTGTCCGTTGATGCACACCACCCCACAACAGGTAGTGAAGGTCATCGTGTGTTCTTACCTCAACCTACGAACATCACCAAAAGCTTCCGTATACCACACACAACTCGGCAGCTTCATGCACTAACAAGCCGCCAAGTTTTGTCCAGTCCGCTGCGTCTTTGTGAATTTATGTATTTAATTTACGTTTACTGTATACATGTATTATTATTATATTGTATTCTATGTATGTATATATTATTGTTTGTATGTTGTATTGGAATTATGAATAGGTGTATATTACTCATGTTATTATTATCGGATTTATTAATTTATACACTTTCACCCACACACTTGTTTATTTATTTCTCCAGGTCCTGAGGCTGTTGGGGGGAGGGGGGTATAGCAATCATTACGATCTATCTTTAATCGAAAGTTTTGTCTGTCATTATTAATATATAAATTTAATTCTTCCATCCATTTTCAAAGCAATTTCACGCCATTTAGAACAGGTGATGTAGACTTTGTAGAGGAATGTGTGATTTGTGGCATGGTGGCTTCCCTTCCTCCGATGCTTGTTAGTTAGGTGAGTGCTAGGTGTTAAATTTTTCAGTTGTGTGTGTGCAGTATCGCCACATTATCGTACATGGGCAGCAAGTTACTTTTATGGTCAGTACAATGTGTGTGGGAGATGGCGCATCACACCCAGAGGCAGGGCAGGTTAGGTTAGGTTAGGTTAGGTTAGGTTAGGTTAGGTTAGGTTAGGTTAGGTTAGGTTAGGTTAGGTTAGGTTTGGTTAGGTTAGGTTAGGTTAGGTTAGGTTAGGTTTGGTTTGGTTTGGTTTGGTTTGGTTAGGTTTGGTTATATTAGATTAAATTTGGTTGGGTTTCGTTGGTTAGTGTTGGGATCTAGATTAGGTTAACGTTAGGGTGATTAATCTTCAGGTAAAATAAACTGGGGATGAGCCAATCTTGAGATGATTTGGGAAAAAACAAATTATATTGTGAATCTCGCTTGGCTCTGTACACCGGTTATCATGGTTATGTCCATTGGCCAAGATGTGTGATGGCGCGGAAAATGTTTTTAGAAAAGGTTGAAATTTGATGGGGATTACGAAAGTGTGGGAATGACTAAGAGAGAGTGACAGGTTGATGAAGACAGATGGGGGTAGATATACAATAGATTAGACGGATAGAGACAGAAAGACAGACACACTGAGAGAAAAGGGGGAATTTAGTTGGTGTCGTGGATTCCATTGGCTGCTGTTCTAACCCAAGGGAATCTTTTTCCTTTAACACACTAAGTCGTATCCATCATAGCGGTACAGTAAATAGAAATTCCCACCATGATAATCAGGTATATATAATTGTTTTGTTTATTATTACTTTGTGGTACTTGGTCTGACTTGGGTACTGTAACCAGTTTATCCGAGTTAACCAACCTGAACTACAGTAGGTAACCCGTTTAATTAAATGTGATAAATTTCTTTTATTTTTGTTAGACTCGTCAAATTTTTTTAATATAATTTTTAAATGCAAAATAACATGTTTAGAGTTTCAATGTTTGTATGATGTTGTTTTAAGAAATGTGTGTGTGTGTGTGTGGGGGTAAACTATGAAGAAGGTAACAAGAGCCTACCGCGGGCCTCAGGAGTAGTGAGAACACAAACGTTCCCTCATTGGTTTAGGCTATGGTTGACTTGGCTAGGTCAAGTCTAGTCAAGTCAGGTTAGAGTAGATTAGATAAAATCCGGATAATTTAGGTTAGTTTTGGTTACAGGAGTTAAGCTTGGGTTTAATGAATTAATTTTTTAATTTGGGTTAGGTTAGGTTCAGTTCTTTTGGGTAGGGTTTAACTTTATTCAGGTTTAGGTTTAAATTAGGGTACTTTTGAGTTAGGTCAGGCCAGGTGACGCTATTTCCACCACATCCTAAATACTTATTGCTTTCCCCCCTCGTATTTCGATCTCAAAGTGGAGCCAATTGGTTTATTTTATCTTTATTCGTGTGTGTTAATTGTGTTGTACGGCAGTCATCCTCAGCCTTTGTATCAACGAGAAATACTTTATTTTCTGTTAGTGAGAATTAATTTAGTCACCGTTGAAGACACTCCCATGGCTTCGTTTTCTTTAACCACTTAAAAAAAAAAAACACCACCACTACCACCACCACTTGTACGTGTTATCAGCTTGCGAATCAGTACCATGGCGACACCTAGATTAATTTTACAACCGCAATTGACACCAAAAACCTATCACAACCAGACCTACCATCACCGCCATGTTTGGTTGCAAAATCCTCAAACCTGTTCTCGATATATTATGTAATTGTACGCTAGGTTAAAATTGCAGTGTAAAGGAATAACTGAATTGCAAAAGCTAATTCTGCCACACGAGACGCTCCAGTGTGGTGAGGTTAGGAGACGTGAGTTACTTTGTTTATAAGGTAGAGTGTGTTTTTTGTTGTCTGGGTGATATATATTGGCCTTTTGTTTCATTGGTTGTATTATATAGAGCGTGGAAGACCATGTATTTTGGTGTGTGTGTGTGTGTGTGTGTGTGTGTGTGTGTGTGTGTGTGTGTGTGTGTGTGTGTGTGTGTGTGTGTGTGTGTGTGTGTGTGTGTGTGTGTGTGTGTGTGTGTGTGTGTTTTGAATATCCTGGTAATTCCACGTCTTGTACCCGAATTACCTTGTACTTCTTTACCTCCTGTCATGACTTACTTCCCTTTCCCCCACATTCTTGACCCCTCTCCCCCCCCTCCCCACATTCTTGACCCCTCTCCCCCCCACATTCTTGACCTCCTTCCTTCCCCACCATTATTGACCTCCTCTTGCTTCTCCTTCATAACCTCTCCCTCCTGCCTTATAAACCCTCCTGCCCTCCTTCAAGAGCAACTTCTTTTCCCACTATAACCAGTTTCTTCCCCCCTCCTTGGCTTAGTTTAAGGAGGGAGGTAAGGGAACAGAGTGAGAGACGCTATAGATGGCTGAGATGTGGTGGGGAGGGGGGGGGGGCGGCAGATGGTGAGCGATAGACCATCACCACACACTACCACTATCACCACTCTCCCACTACAACCATCACCACTCTCTCCCACTACAATCATCACCACTCTCTCCCACTACACTCATCCCCGCTACCACCATCATCACCACACTCCTCCCCACTATCACCACCACCGCCTACATAATTACCATAGTAGCACCATCTGCTGCACCAATGAGCACCCCACCATTACTACCAATACATTACCATTATAGAACTAAACTTATTATTTGTTGTTATTATTATTATTATTATTATTATTATTATTATTATTATTATTATTAGTAGTAGTAGTAGTAGTAGTAGTAGTAATAATAGTGCAGTTAGTCAAATTACCCCTGTGTGTGTTGTTATTGTTGTGTTTACAGTGTAGCTCAGCCGATCAGTCAAGAGAGGGAAGGGTGTGTAATGTTGGTAGTGTTGTGTATAGTGTATTCAAGCCGCTCAGTCAAGAGAAGGTGTGTGTTATACTGTTGGCGTTGTGTACAGTGTAACCCAGGCAGCTCAGTCAAGTGTTAGGAAGTGTAATGATGTTGTTTATAGTGTAGCCCATTCGCTTAGTCTATTGTATAGGGGGTGACTACCAGAGATGGGTGTTGTGATGGTATTCTCAGGGGTCCCATTGGTTGGTGGCTGTGAGGATAAGAGGGGAGGGGGGTGGTAGAGGGAAGGGGAGAAGAGGGGCGCGGTGGGGTGGGTAACAAGGCAAGGTACCCAATAATAGGTAGGTAGTTGGTGTGTGGTAGCGGGGCATGGTGTGTGGTAGCGGGGCATGGTGTGTGGTAGCGGGGCATGGTGTGTGGTAGCGGGGCATGGTGTGTGGTAGCGGGGCATGGTTGTGTGGTAGTAGGGCATGGTGTGTGGTAGTAGGGCATGGTGGTAGCGGCACACATACCCCATTAGCATGTGGTCATGAGCAAGGTGTCTGCTTCTCCCTCCTCACTCGCCTGACTTCCAGCGTCGTGTATTATTATAATCTTTCTCCTCCCTGTGTCAGCTTTCACCTTCACTCAAACCTCCTTTAATGGCTTCTTTCATACGTTGTCAGGTGAGTGAGTATACAGGTGAGTTATCGAGCGAGTTGAGTGAATGAAAGGATGAGTTGAGTGAGTTGGCATCCCTTACTAAGAACATCCTATACTGTACCTGAGCTTTAAAGGGGGGGGGTGTGTGTGTGTGCGCGCGCGCGCGTGCGTGTTTTTTTTTTTAGACGATTTGATTAGTACGTGTGTGGGGAAGGTGTATTTATTTAGTAGGTGTAGAGTGTAATGTTGGAAGAAATGCTAGAAGGTGTAGACTGTAGGTGTGTATGGTGGGTGTAGTGTATACTTGTTTGTTTGGCGGAGCTATAAACTGTAGGCTGTGTTTTGATCATCTCGCCATCACACTCAAAAGTGTTTGTTTGTTAAATGGCATGAAAAGTATTTAATGTGGTTCTTATGGCGTGTGTAGGTAGGTGTGGTGGGTGCGGAGGTAAGGTGGGTGGGGTGGCGTGAAGGTACACAGCTCAGTATGAGGGTGGCCACCGTGGCGCGCGTTTCCCCTCCCGCCGCTGCCTCTCCCAGTTGCCTCACGGTGTGCTCTCTTTAACATGAACACTTGTAAATAGTCAGCAGCTGGAGGAGTGCGTGTAAATACTAGTCTGTGTCTGTGATAACTGTACAGTCCGATGTACCATAACTTTTTAAGCCGTTTGGATACCTCTATAACCTGCAGGGAAGAGTTTACATATACTGTATGGTCGTGTCTTGTGTAAAGTGTGTGCCTCAATCTCGGCAACTTGAGAGGTTATATTGATGATACTTATAACTTGGTGAGAGTCCCCCATTGTGAGTGATGTGCTGTCTGTGTAAATCATGACACGAAACACGGCAGTCGGTGCTGCATGTGTACTTAACCTGTTGACACTGAGTGCATGAGGATGCGGGACTTCTTGAGGAAGAGTCCCTTGAGAGTGAGCGCGGGGTCATCCTCAGGCGGGCTGAAGATACCGTCGCGCCCCCCGGCGGTGGAGCACACCAGTAAGGGTAAAGATGGGTCGGGGGTGAGCAAGTTTACGTCGGTTATGAAGATGCGGACCTTCCGGGGTAGCGTGAGGAAGAAGGTGGCCGAGCTGGAAGCTCATTCCTCCCTGAAGGTAAATACGAAGGAAAGTCGTCCCCACCAGGATGATAGCAACAAGGCCAGCACCGCCAGTCCTCCTCAACCCGAGAGAGTCACAGGGAACAGTCCTACGGTGGCCCCGCTGCCCACACACTACGAGGAGGCTGACGGTGATGACCAGGACGGAGGGGAAGGTAAGGTCTACCAACCCTCGCACCCGTCGCCTCAAGTGGGGGAGGCGGATGGGAAAGCTGAGGAAGCCAGTAAGGACGAGGAACACACGGAGTCCGAGGCGGAGAGTGTGTACGAGTCCCGCAAGCTGATGTTGAGGCGGGTAGTGCAAAATGAGGCTCAGGAGGTCAAGCAAGGTTACACCTCCAATGACCTCTCAGACGCTGACTCCTGGGCCGACCTTGAGGAGAACTTCGCCAAGATTTACGAACCCATCCCCTTTCGGGTTCGCAAGGAGGCCTGGCACAACATGAACAAGGATGAGCTGCTCTACAATATCAACAGCCAAAGAATGAGGTCACACCTGAAGTACATGAGCAGGAAGGAGATTCTCCAAGAGATTGATAACGTGCGAGAGCATCCGGTTCACTTCGCACAGAACTACGGTGAACCCAAGAGCTCGGGCAAGAAGGTGCCAACTGGCCAGTGTCAACTGACCACCTCCCCGCGTCAGCATCAGGTGGTGGTCGAGGTTCACCAGCCACAAAACCCAGAATACCAGAGTGACACTGACAGTGAGTTTGGGGAGACAGATTACGTGACCCGGTCGGAACTGTACCGCAACATCCAGAATCTACAGAACTCTTTGGCCAGACACAACAGCTTGCTGGTGGAGGAAGACAGTCAGTCGTGGAAGTCGTTGCCCAGCCAACCCGACGACCCTGTTTACATATCCCGTTCAGAGATCTTGTCCAAAGTTGACCCGACCTACGGCTCGAGGCCTGAGGTCGCCAGGCCTCGGGAGATGATGCATAAGGGTGGCAAGGGGAACGCCTATTTGTCTCGCTCTGAGATACTGACACGTCTGAAAGAGATGCGGGAGAGTGAAGATGAGCGCGGCCTCTCGCCCACCAACACCGCCGACTCCAATTGGGACTTGTGTTCTTGTGTCTCTTGTGAGCAGTGCGGCGCCGACAACAGCTCGAGCTCTGAGGCCGAGTGCCAGTGTGGCGCCAAGCAAGCCAGAGGCAAGAGACATGAAGAGCCCACTAGTCCCCACAGGCTCCCCTCGCCCGGGGACCGATCTCTTCTCTCCCAAGATTCCTGGTCCAACGGAGAGTTCGAGAAAATATATGAGCCTCTGAACGGCCCTGCAATAGCGCAGCGACGCGACTTCCTCGTCAATCGCACTTTAGAAGAACAAGAGAAACGCCTCCGGACACTGGCTCAAGTGGAGGAGTATCATTCTGCTGGTGGTAAAAGTAAATATCTTCCAATCGATGTGTGGAGCCTGAGCGAGAGTGAAGACGTGTACGAGTCTCTGGCACGTGTGGCTCGCGTGTCTTTACGGGGTGGAATCACCACCACACTGACCCCGATCACTAAAAAACGCAAAAAAATTGGAGAGGGTGTTAGTGGTGGTGACCCGGAACTACAGCGACGCGTGCGGGAGATCATAGATGGTCAGAAGCAGATCAACACTACCACCAGGAACAAGGTGATGCAAGCCATCACTGAACACATACATCACCACCTTGATCTTGACGACTTTGAAGATGAGGAAGAGAGGAATCATGAGATAAGAGTGCGGCTGAAGGAGGCATTGGCGCAGGACTGGGAGACCCTCAGCAACATCAACCTGGGTCACATTTACGTCCCGATGGAGGAGAGTTCCAAAAGCTCTAAGTTAGGGAGCAGAGAAAACACTGACTATGACACTTTTGGCAGCATCGATTCACTCATTTTCGAGCCAAAGGTTTCGGCCATCACGGAGGTGTCAGATGAGGTGACCGTGTCTAGTGTATTGAGCAACAGCATCAGCACCGACAGCCTCCTGGACAAAGCTCTCGAGCAAACACACGACACAGGTGACCCTGCAACTAATGCCATGAAGTTGCTAGATGATGCACTGCAACAAGAAGAAAGGAAGGAGCAAAATCTTAAAGAGGAGGAGGAGAAGGAAGAAGAAGAAACTCCAGTTCCTACACCAACTCCCTCTACACCAGTAGCAGAGAGTGAGCAGGAACTACCCATCTACGACACAGACGATGACCCCCAGCCTCAGGAACACCAAATTCAAGATATCCAAAGCATCTCTAGGGACAACCCCCTCAACATGAAGGAACATCCGTGGCCTTGGAGTGTGAGCAGCCAGGACCACCGTGGAGGCTCCCAGTCCGTCAAAGACCACGTCAAGTTGCCCCTCAAGCAGAAGATATACAACGGCCTGATGGGGTTGGGGTTTTTAAGGTTTGGCTCCAAGGAAAACATAAAATCACCTGTTCTTGCCAACGACCGAGGCAAACACACAAATTTCGAGGTTTCTGGCACAGACACCCCGACATCGGAGGAGTCACACAAGTTGCCTGTGATGATGAAACTCCAACGAGAACAGTCTCGGAAGGACCATCACGGATACGAGTCATTCAAGATGGATTTTCAGCGGCTGTCCGGCAAGAGGTTGCCCAGCGAAGAGGATTCAACCTACGACTACCACCCAGACCACAACGAACCTCTGTACCACGGCGGCACCACCACCAGCCACGATACA
This sequence comes from Homarus americanus, assembly GCF_018991925.1. Classification (NCBI taxonomy): domain Eukaryota; kingdom Metazoa; phylum Arthropoda; class Malacostraca; order Decapoda; family Nephropidae; genus Homarus; species Homarus americanus. The sequence goes on from NW_024739403.1 coordinate 3,010,934, forward strand.
GCCGACTCCGAGACGGACAGCGTGACCAGTCTGGAGAGCGTCATCTTCAAGGGCAACCTCGCGGAGAAACCCGGCGCCACCGACCACGAGGACAAGAAAAAGAAGAAAAATTTATTTCGACACAAGTATGTCGTAAACCAAGATAACGAGTCCGATACGAGTGAACTGATTGAGAACAAGTCGATGAGTCTAAGTACTCAGCCTTACCTGGACTCTGACACCTCGTGGGATTACATGGAGGCGGTGGACGAGGAGAAGGCAGCCATGCAAAGGTACGCGGCTGTTATGGAGGCACAGGCCGAGAGGACCTCGGTGACTCCCGGCCCTCGAGTGGTGGGCAACATGCGCAGAAAACACATATACCAAGGTGTAAACAACATCGAGCGCTCACAAGCAACTGTGTCTCCTGAAGGGGGGAAGTCACCTCTCCCGACAACTTCTGAGGAAACTTTGCCAAATGTGGAGGACATCGGTGACCGTACCTCCACACCCTCCTCACCCACCTGCCAGATGGGTCATACGCGAGCAATCAGTATCACTGATTACACTGACGAAGAGACGGATGGTCGGCGGCTATTTCGAGCCTTCCAACGGCGCCAGTTTCGACCCCCGAGTGACTCTGAGCGGCACGACGGTGGTGGCAGCACCAGTACCGCCACACACGACTACCAAGAGACGGAGGAGGACGTGTATGAGGTGTGTAACTCTGGAGGGAGTCCTGTGCAGCATAGCCAAGGTAACTCGCCGGTCGTACTGTTGAAGCACCACGTGTACCAGAGCATCGAGTCCCTCGCCTCCCGCCTCTCCTCCACACGCTCCATCAAGACGCCCGCCACGGAGGAAACTCTGGATGACGGCGAGCTGCAGTTCTACGGCTCACGTCACGGAGAGCCTATCTATGGTGTCCGCAACTCCCGCCTCTTCCACTCGATGAACGGGGCCTTCGTTAGCCGAAACAGGAGCGAGGGCGTAGTTGACCCGCCGGTCATTATACGCAAGGGCAGGGCCGTGGAACTGACGGAAGAAATGTTTAGAGGAACGCTCGACCGTAAACTGTCAGCTCAAGATTTGGAGGATAACCATCAGAACATGACCTTCCACACCACCCTCCTGCCATCCTCCCTTCATCAGGAGGATCGTCTCTACTTCCATAACACCGTCTCTTCTACAGAGTCACGGGAGGTCCACTCATATGAGAATGACAGCGAGATCTATGGCACACGCCAAGAAATTCGCGAGGAAATTCTCCAGGCTTCCCGTGAACAGCTTGATGTTGAAAATCTGGAGGAAGATTTGGTTAAAAATTCGTCCTCAGTGGCTGCCACAACACCTTCGGGGGAGGACGAGGAGGCCAAGGATGGGACGTCGACGGCCAAGATCAAGAGGGTGCAAAAACTGGGGGTGTCCATCTTGGGCAACAACAACGACATGATGATCCGTGAACTGAAGCTCAAATTGAGACGCAGGTTTAACCCAGATGATGACAGCGGTGGCGAGGAAGAGGAGGCCGCCGAGAAGCCTCTAGTGAATCCTCAAACCTCCGACAAGGGACCTCTAACAACCACTATCTCGACCGACTCCATCAACTCGGTGGCACTGAAGAGGGAGCAGCTAGCCCCTCACATGAGCAAGATATTTGGCTCGCTGTACGAGAGGCGGCGTCAAAACATTGAGACTGGGGTAAGTAGCAAAGAGGAGATCATATGTACAGAAGGTGAATCTGAAGGACATGGACCAACAAAGTCAGACATCAAGAAAGACACTAAGGAGGAAAAACAGGAAAAGAACGAGAAAGAGAAGGATAGGGAGATGATTACGGTACAAAGGGCTGACGGGGGCGTGGAACAATTATATTTGCCCACGCCAGACTACACGCCATTCTCCACGCTACCGAGAGAGGACAGTAACCGCGCCATTCTGGCTTTTGACGATCTCATGGATCACCAACTGGCCCAGGATGAAGACTACAGTTTTGACCTGGCCGACCTGGCCAAGTTTGTCCACGAGCACATCTCCAGGAACAAGAGCCTCTACTCGGATCCCGGCGGCATCGACGCCTCTCTCACACCTGTTGCCCAGGTGAGTGCCTCTCTCTCGCCCACCCCTATCAAAGACCCCAACACTCCTAGCGGTGATGGTGGCTACCCCAAACGTTCTGTGCGCTTTGACATGAGTAAAAAACTAGTAGACTTGGGCGCTACGTGGTCTGACCTAGAGAGCGTCATATTCGCTGAGGATAAAGCCGGGTCAGAGTACTTAGAAAAGCAAGGCGACTGTGGGGAGTACGTGGGCAGTGTTTTGTCGAACGGCAAACTGCCCATCTCTCGCATGGAGTCCTACAGAGACAGTGACTGGCTCTTGTGGGAGCAGCTGGCCAAGATGCGGCGCAGTAAGGCCCCGGAGGACCGTGAACGCTGGCAGCTGGAGAAGACCAAACGGATGCTGCTCTGGATACACCTCTCCAATAACAACGTTTACACGGAGTGGTGCTACAGGAGCCAGTGGTGGAAGGTGAGCATCTGCACCCAACACCTGGTCTACAACACCTTCTGCACCTACAGTAGGAAGTGGGCGTTTGGTGAATTTGCCTTTCCAGCTGGGCGTTCAACACTGTATTGTCAGTAACCACTGTCCGTTTTAAGCCATGAATACGGTTGAGGAGGAGCAGAATGAGGCGATGTATCGGTGTAGCGCATCCCATTGTCAGGAAGGGAATCTCTTGAGGAAGTACCAAACGGCCAGGCTGTTAGCTCACCCCTCACGGCACACTGTTTACACACAACACTCCCCGTTACTCCTCTATTAATCGTGTGCCATCGATGCGCTCACTGCGACGCCCCATGCAACCTACAGACAGCTCCGCCCTCTCACACACGCTATTACACCGGCGGTAAATCGGTGGTCCATATTAAATAATCGATCTCTGTCCGTTAGTCCGTAATCATATTCATTCAGCCATAACCATAAATACGGTCGTCTGTATCGATATTCATTCGATCGTGTCTGTTCGTTCGTCTCTGCTTCTCGCCCGTATTATTAAACAACAACTTCCCTTTAAGAGGGTCGTCGTGTTTCGACCCGAGTTTTAAACTAAACGAAGTCCTGAGGAACACCGCAGTACAGTACTTAACGGGATGGTGTGGCGGTAAAATTAACTGATTCCAGATTGGAGGATGATACCTGTGGGGCAGTTTGTGGAGTCCTGTTAGGTGATTGGTGGGCATCCTTACACCAGGAAATGTATGTAACTCACTCATTCGTCCACTGTTTGTGTAGATATTTAAGTGTGTGTGTGTGTCTAGGGGGATGAGAAAAACACACACACACACACACACACAGTCACCTTGATGACAGACAGAAGGGGATGCTTAGTCATACTGTGTATAAACGTGGGAGTTTGGTGCATCATGAGCCAGGTGAAAGACATTCATCAGGTAGGTGGCCGCGTGACGCACTTCAGAGCCCAGCCCAGCTCACCGGTCGTGTGAGAGACGCTCGTATGGTGAGATCAACTCGGAATTGGGTGAACGGCCTGGGGGTGTGTGTGTGTGTGTTGACGTCACCTTTAGTACTCTTGGTGGTGATGTTACTGATAGCGGTGCACGGACTTTTATTATTGTGGTGGTGATGTTAGATGGTGTTGACGGTACAGGACGTGTGGTGGTGACGACGACGTTGGTGCATCGTTCTAACCCCTCCCCCCTACACACACACACACACACACACACACACACACACTATAATTCGCCTGACAGCACCGTTTAGAGATTTACATTACAGATAGATGAATAGACATCACAAGTTACATTGACTTAGTTCGTGGATAGATGATGACTGAAGAGACAAGATTATTGATAGATAAATGGGTGGATGAGTTGATAGATAAACCGTGATCTAATTCTCGGCCAAATGGATGTGTAGATCATGGTCCTCTTTCAACCCAACCTCAACCCAACCTCAACCCAACCCACCATGTGTTTTGATATTATTGATGATATTGTTTAAAACAAACTATTTTGTATTTCTCTTCTTATTTGTGATATTTTTTTCTCATAGTGGAGTCACTGTTCCTGTACCCAAACCTTTCTTTGTACAGTTGACAAAAAAAAGTAAAATTACAACACAGTTGACAGTATCGCTCGCCATCTACTTGAGAATCGTGTAGGTCAGGAGGACTGCGATTTTAAACACTTATTTACTCATATTTTTCTTGGTAGTACAGTGTTTTTCTTGTTATTCTGACAAAGTATAAAGTGAAGCAGCGATCACCAACTATAATCCACTCAAGTATGACCCACAAATAGATGCCACACACTGTTAAGTATACAGGTAGTTTTGGCCGCAGGTGGACCAATATTTCTCAATCTAGTCTACAATCTTGGGGTGGTAATACTAACCCGGTTCTTTGTCGAGAGGAACTTGACCTACTTAGCTGAGGTATTCTACAATTATGATCAGTTTGGCAGCATTTTAGGTGGTGGTGATGTTGAGTGGCTGATTTAGTTACTTTCTATAATGGCGGTGTGAGATGCCTCGTCAATCGGCCATGAGGAGGAGAGGCATGACAACGGTGTTTCTCTGTATCATGTCTTGTTGTAGTCGAGATTTATATCCTGTAAAAACTCGTCTTACTATAGTATTTTCACCGTCTGGTTTTTCAGAGGTTGTTACGATTGAATCTTGCTTGTTCTTGAGATGGGAGAAGGATGTGTGTGGTTCTGAGGTAATGGCCTGGGTGACTGACTCTCAAACTGTACTGTGAAATTACGAAATGTTTTCTCGTCCTCTGATGGGTCTAAAGACAACTCACGTGCGAATCTTTGAAGAGAACCTGGAGGCAAGATGTCTTATTGTGGTTGTTGCCTTGCGGAAATTGTCGGTGTGTAAGAGATCAGGTTGACTTTGGCGTGATCTGGCTCGCTGGCGGCAACTAATTATGAGAACACAAGTGCCGTAGAGGGGGTGGCTGGTACTGCCCTTATTACATGTACACCGTCCACCACTCACTGCAACGCTTCTCACTTAATTGAATGTGTGAGAAAGCGAGAGATGACACCTTTTATTGATTGATTGATTCTTTGACTTCTCGATTAAATGCACCGAAGTTATGAGTTTGATTTTTGTGTCTTGGGTTAAAACGGTGTATAGTGCCAGGAAGACTCCAGTAACGGTGTGTAGTGCCAGGAAGACCCCATGGCACCGGGGACTGATGACCTTCAACTGACCAGGTGGATGACTGAGTGAAGTTTGTTTTACCTGGTAGGGATGTGTGGCACTCGTCGCCTACTACAATGGTGGAGGTGGTGATGACATTGGTAGTAAGGAAGGGTGGTGGTCGTAGTGATGGTGGTGGTGTTGTTGGTGATAGTAGTGAGGGTGTGGTCAAGTAGGTAACTGTTTGTGGTTGAGACATTTAACACTTGGTCGCCACTCCCCCTCCCTGACCACCAGCAACAGCGTGATGTCCGAGCTGACGGTGGTGGTGGTGGTTGGGGGTATTAAGACGAGTGTTGAGGGGAGAGGTGTGTCGCCATCCTCACAAGTTCTATGTTTAAGAGAGAGTAATAATAATTTCGATGCGATTTGGGAGACCGTCTGCGTGTCGCTACTTAAATCGATACATCTGTACTTGAAGTGTTCTTAGATATTCCCCTTACCATAACATCATCGTCACCACTTACCTACGTTATTTTGACCATCGCCGTCATTCAGATAGGCCCCACGCAGGCTCGGGGGCTAGTTTATTTACTTTATTAAATTGCACCAATCAGGCTACGTTGGGGTCTGAATTTTTTTATCTGGTGACTGGATGTAGTTCACCAGAAATTAAGAATACGAACTCTGGTTGTGGTACGTCTTGCCATTGCCAAGTATAGCAAGATAATGAAGTGTATACTGTTAACCTGCTCTACTACTACAACCTCTGCTTCTTCTGCCGCTGGTGCTGAAGGCATCGTTGAGCAAGGTATACCAAATCATATGCCGAATGAACCTGTTGCTGCCATACTGCTTCTTGTGCTGGTGATGACGATGGTGGTTCCTGGGTGAGGACGGTCATCACTTGCTAGCTTGAGGGGCGGGTGTCGAGGTGATACACACGTTTGTTAATGCATCTCCGCCATCTGTTCCTTGGTGCCTCCTGGTGATCATTCCTTCCCCCTGCGTGTTCTCTCTCGTCTCTTGCGTTTTTACTCGTCTGTTGTGTACTCCATTCCTCCTCCTCTTCCATGCTTCCATTTTGATGTTTGTTTTACTCCCCCTGTTCCTCTATTTATTCCGTGTTTGATCTATCTCACTCCACACCACGACCCTCCACACCATTCCACTACCTCGCCCTTTCATTCTACTCCACACCTTGCCCTTGCACCTCAATCCATTCCTCCCACCCCTCGACCTCACTCCACACCTCGTACCTCCACCACCTCGTCCCTCCACCCCACTCCACCCTCCACACCTTACGCTCCTCCACCTCTCGTCCTTCCACCTCACTCCACACTAAGCCCCTCCATCTAACTCCACACTTAGCCCCTCCACCTAACTCCACACCTCGGCCTTCCACATTCTCCACCCCACTCCACCTCCCACCCCTCCATTCCACTCCACTTCCCACACCTCCATTCCACTCTACCTCACTCCACACCTCGCCCCTCCACACCCTGCTTGTGGCCTGCTCTACTGCTCTACTTGCTGCCACACACTCCACCCACCCAGCTTGGAGAGAGAGAGAGAGAGAGAGAGAGAGAGAGAGAGAGAGAGAGAGAGAGAGAGAGAGAGAGAGAGAGAGAGAGAGAGAGAGAGAGAGAGAGAGAGAGAGAGAGAGAGAGAGAGAGAGAGAGAGAGAGAGAGAGAGAGAGAGAGAGAGAGAGAGAGAGAGAGAGAGAGAGAGAGAGAGAGAGAGAGAGAGAGAGAGAGACACATATGGGTACAGTCTTGCAGTCTAATTTTGAAACCATTTTTGGAGTTGATTATATTCGTGTCCCTTTTGTGGTTACCTGCTCTCTCCTCTCCTCCCTCCTACTCCCTCCCTCCCCTCCCTCCCTCCCACTCCTCCTCCTCCTCTCCCTCCCTCCACCTCCCTCTCCTCTCCTCCCCTCCTCCTCTCCCTCCTACCTCCTCTCCTCTCCCTCCCTCCTCATCCCTCCTCTCTCCTCTCCCACCTACTCTCCCTCCCACCTACCTCTCCCTCCTCGCCTCCACCACCATCACTTCCTGCACCCTATCTTTCGTCATCCCTTCACCCCCTCCTCCTCCTCTATCAATTCTTCTTTTTTCTCCTCCTCCCTCTTCCTCCTTCAACGCCTCTTTTTGCTACTCCCTCCCATCTCAATTCTTCTGTTTTTGCTCCCTCCTCCCCCCTTTCCGCGTTCCTTGGTGTTGAGTGTGTGGGCGTGCTGGTGTCCTGTTGACCATGGGGGTGTTACGGTCGTGTGGGAGGTTGGAAAAGGCACCAAATTTGACTCTTCTAGCGTGTTGTGTGGAGTGGACGCCATATGGTAGAATCCACTTGTTTGCGGGTAGGACATACTGACCAGGTAAACATCAGGTCGGGCAGCCTTCGCAACGATCACTGACTGAGGCCATGTGTTTGTTTGGTACTTCTGATTGTGTGATGCATTGTGTAACTAATGTGATGTATTCTGTATCGCGTATAGTTATTTCAGAGAAATTAACAGGAATATATCTATAAACCGAACGTGTGTCCGGTGTCATATTGTATAACGTCGTAAAGGGTTAGAGAAGTTTTTTATTGACTGTTCCGTGTGTGTGTGTGGCAAGTACCTGAGTAACACGTAACATTATGTATAACATTACGTAGTATTAGGTGAGTGTCACGGCCACACACACTCGTGACACTCCACCCTGTGCGTGAAGGACCTCATGCAATACATGATCTAGATGTGTGTGTGTGTGTGTGTGTGTGTGTGTGTGGGGAGTGTGTGTGTGTGTGTGTGTGTGTGTGTGTGTGTGTGTGTGTGTGTGTGTGTGTGTGTGTGAGTGTGTGTGTGTGTGTGTGTGTGTGTGTGGAGTGTGTGTGTGTGGGAGTGTGTGTGTGTGTGTGTGTGTGTGTGTGTGTGTGTGTGTGTGTGTGTGTGTGTGTGTGTGTGTGTGTGTGTGAAGCCCTGGAAGCACCTGGACAGTGAGTTAAGCATCACTTGAACACGGTAAGGATCAGAGCGGAAGTGTATATGCCACATACTGTCTGTTATCCCTCCCCTTGTGTGCTGCTTAGTATGTTACAACAATATACACACACTCATGGCTAGTGTTATATGGTAGTCTTCCTCTTCATACAGCTGCGTTATGTTCTCTGTGTCAATTTGATTTACATAAGTCTCCCCTTTTCTGTTGTAAACATTTTCTTCGGTGCTTAAGACACTACACATGGACGACCTTCCAGCAGCGACTTTTAACCTTTCCAGTGCTGCTATTATTTTTAGATTTGATAGAATTTGTTTTGTTGGTAAAGTGAGTCGACGTTTTAGTGTTTGTGTCGTCAGTCTTTTGTTTTCGTTTTTATAACCTTGCTCAGCTGATGTAATAAGAGGCTGGCTTTATTTATTTACATACCCCGTCTCTCTCTCTCTCTCTCTCTCTCCATCATCTGTTCCTCCACCTTCCTTTGGCATTTCTTCATCTTTTATATGTACAGGTATTTTTTTTACTCCTATTTTGTCCTCTTTAACACAGGAGTCGTCGTCCTTGTGTACTCAGCGCCTGTCCTCTTTTATACCTGTGTTGCCTCCTGCCTGTGTGTTGCCTCCTGCCTGTGTGTTGCCTCCTACCTGTGTGTTGCCTCCTGCCTGTGTGTTGCCTCCTGCCTGTGTGTTGCCTCCTGCCTGTGTGTTGCCTCCTACCTGTACCGTTGATTGTAGCTCATTCGGGGAGTGAAGTACACCTGTTCTCCCACCTACACAGCGAGGGAGCAAAGTGAGTGACTGTCACCTAACTGTAAACTGGACTTTGTAAGAGGGAGGAGTAACAGACTGTTACCTCGAGCAAAGGTCTCCAGGTTGATGGTGTGAAATTGGTCAGTGACTGGTTGAGTGGTTGTTTTGACGGTCAGTTACTGTGTGTGTGTGTGTGTGTGTGTGTTAATGACTGAGCGGTGAACCGTAGATGATGAGTGGAATGTGGTGGTGGTGGTGGTGATAGGGGGGTTTTATTTCTCGGGTTAGTGAACAGCATTGTGGTAGGAGAGAGACTCGCTGTTGGCCGGAGTATGCTTGGTTGATCAAGGAGAGGGGCACACCTGCTGCTGCCACAACCTTAATCTGCTACCTGTCTTGTGACCTCTCATTCAGTTATCTTCTCCTCCTCTTATCTTCTTTCTTTGGTATTACTTTCCAAACTCCTTCGCAGCATCTTGGGTGTATGTGAGTGAGGTTTGGGTAATATTCCCAGAGAGAAAAATATCCCGGATCGTTCGTTGTTCCAGACACGTTGGGTGAGCGTTAAGTCACTGATCCGGGTAACACTGTCAACTGGTTCTAAGACTTTTTCGTGGCGCCATTATCCACACAGTTTTTTTCGTCTCAGGTTTGTGTTTAATGGTGTTGATGGTGGCAGGTGATTGAGGGAACACCATCATGATAAGCTGGTGTTGTAGCTGACAAATAACAACAAACTTTCTCTCTTGGTTGAAAGCAGCCGGGAAGAGTTGAGAGATATTGCTTGTGTTTAGTGTTGCCACAGCAGGTGTTGTCCACCATCACTGGCAGGTGTGTGGTGCAGTGGAGTTACTAGTTAATACTTTTATTGTAAGATAATCAGGTGAAAATCTTAGTACTTCCTTTCATGAATAAAACATATTGTAGGTGTTGATGAACATAACATAAGGTGTGATGAACAAGGAACACAGTCCCCTTAGACCCTCAGTGATGAACACAACAACACTGTGACTTTCCCAGCTTAAGGTTGTGAGTCACCTCTCTGTTGGACACCTCGTGCACCACCACCACCACACGCGCCTTGACCTGTGTTAAACTATCACCGTGGCATACGGAAGCCAGGCTAGCACTCAATGTGTTGACGATAATGGTAACACAAGGAAATATTCTTATTTTTTGTTTCAACTTGGTAAGCATTATGCAGTGTATCATCGAGGTGGTGCTATGAATGAGTTTTTACAGTTATCGGACAATATTTTTACATTTGAATTTATTATTTGACAAACGGGAGGAAGCACTACCTGACCCGTACACTAAGGTCTCCCCCGCTGTTGGCTTCCTTATGTTAGCATCCCTTAAAATCCACACAAGTTGTTTGCAAAATAAATATCGACACCACAGAAATACACGTGATGAAGCTTAGATGATAGATCACTGACTGACTGACTGACTTGAAATGTTATAGTGACAGAAAGCGTTTCAACCTTTATTATGACCGGGAGGCAGGCAGGTAAGGTGAGGGCACGGGAGTGAAAGGTGGCAGCAGGATTAGAACTTTCAGCTGTTTTGTGTTGTGTGGATCCGGTAAGACTAGTGGAGAAAGGAGGGAGTGACTGGCTAGTGATGTTCACCTGTTACCTTTAATAAATGAATTAATGTGTGGGCACAGGTGTAACTAGCATATACAGAAGAGAATAGCGAAGCGTGACTAACGATTATTATTGTGTCTTTTTTCCCACCTGTAATTTGTAGTTTATTCTGTATCTTTGTATTGGCGGGTAAAAGCTGTCGAAGAGTGTATGTGATGAAGACGTTGGGTTAAAGTCTTGTTGTGTTAAAGCCGTCAGTCAGTCAGTCAAAGCTTTAATAGATAGTGGTGATGTTTTGTTGTTAAATTGTTTGTAGCTGTTGTTTACGTTATGTGTTGTTGTTTACTTTATATATGTTGTTTAAGATGGTTGTTGTTGTTTTTCTTGTTTATGGTTGTTGTTGAAGTGAGTAAAAAAAAAAAAGATTTCGAGTAATTGGAGAGTATGATAAGGTTAGTGTAGTAGCCAACAAAGTGACGAATGAAAAATAATATCTATCTATCTATCTCTATCTATCTATCTATGTTTACTAATTTATATAAAAGATGTACGTGTCTCTCTCTCTCTCTCTCTCTCTCTCTCTCTCTACGTGTGTGTAGAAAGTATAAAATGAGACGGAGAGAAAGCTTGAGAACGTCTGCATTGTCTTAATTACGAGGTTTGCTTGTACTTAGTCAGGCTTCCGTGACTATGGAAACTGACGGAGTTACGTTCTGGAGAGTGAGAGAGAGAGAGACTTTTTTTTCACGTACACCTGTTACACCAATACGCGTTCACATTAAATAACATCTAACAATATCTCGTGTACAAAAGAGCATGCAAGTGACTGACTGCATCCAAGGTGACAGATGTCTGGGTGTGTTGGCAGCTGTTTGGGTGTGTTGGCAGCTGTTTGGGTGTGATGGCAGCTGTCTGGGTGTGTTGGCAGATGTCTGGGTGTGTTGGCAGATGTCTGGGTGTGTTGGCAGCTGTCTGGGTGTGTTAGCAGATGTCTGGGTGTGTTGGCAGTGTCTTGGCAGCTGTCTGGGTGTGTTGGCAGCTGTCTGGGTGTGTTGGCAGATGTCTGGGTGTGTTGGCAGATGTCTGGGTGTGTTGCAGATGTCTGGTGTGCTGTTGGGTGTGTGGCAGCTGTCTGGGTGTGTTGGCAGATGTCTGGGTGTGTTGGCAGATGTCTGGGTGTGTTGGCAGATGTCTGGGTGTGTTGGCAGCTGTCCAGTGTGTTGGCAGCTGTCTGGGTGTGTTGGCAGCTGTCTGGTGTGTAGTTGGCAGATGTCTGGGTGTGTTGGCAGATGTCTGGGTGTGTTGGCAGATGTCTGGGTGTGTTGGCAGCTGTCTGGGTGTGTTGGTGTGTGTTGGCAGCTGTCTGCAGCTGTCTGGGTGTGTGATGTTCTGGTGTGTGTTGTCTGGGTGTGTTTGGTTGGCAGGTGGGTGTGTTGGCAGCTGTCTGGGTGTGTTGGCAGATGTCTGGGTGTGTTGGCAGCTGTCTGGGTGTGTTGGCAGATGTCTGCGTGTCTGGTGTGTTGGCACTGTCTGGGTGTGTTGGCAGCTGTCTGGGTGTGTTGGCAGCTGTCTGGGTGTGTTGGCAGCTGTCTGGGTGTGTTGGCAGATGTCTGGGTGTGTTGGCAGATGTCTGGGTGTGTTAGCAGATGTCTGGGTGTGTTGGCAGCTGTCTGGTGTGTTGGCAGTCTGGGTGTCTGGGTGTGTTGGCAGCTGTCTGGGTGTGTTGGCAGCTGTCTGGGTGTGTGTTGGCAGATGTCTGGGTGTGTTGGCAGATGTCTGGGTGTGTGTTGGCAGCTGTCTGGGTGTGTTGGCAGATGTCTGGGTGTGTTGGCAGCTGTCTGGGTGTGTTGGCAGATGTCTGGGTGTGTTGGCAGATGTCTGGGTGTGTTGGCAGATGTCTGGGTGTGTTGGCAGATGTCTGGGTGTGTTGGCAGATGTCTGGGTGTGTTAGCAGATGCCATCCGCTCGTGTCACACCCCGTTGGAAATTTTTCCCACATCTGGTTAACGGCGGTTACTCTTGTGCGTTGGCTAGTGTTGTGTGTTGGTTAGTGTTGGCTAGTATTGTGTTGGCTAGTATTGTGTGTTGGTTAGTGTTGTGTTGGTTAGTGTTGTGTTGGCTAGTGTTGGTTGTTGTGTGTTGGTTAGTGTTGTGTAGATTAGTACTGTGTGTTGGCTAGTATTGTGTTGGCTAGTGTTGTGTGTTGGCTAGTATTGTGTGTTGGTTAGTGTTGTGTAGATTAGTATTGTGTTGGCTAGTGTTGGTTGTTGTGTGTTGGTTAGTGTTGTGTAGATTAGTACTGTGTGTTGGCTAGTATTGTGTGCTCGTTAGTATTGTGTTGGCTAGTATTGCATTGGCTAGTATTGTGTTGGTTAGTGTTGTGTTGGCTAGTATTGTGTGTTGGTTAGTGTTGTGTAGATTAGTATTGTGTTGGTTAGTGTTGTGTAGATCAATATTGTGTATTGGCTAGTATTGTGTATTGGCTAGTATCGTATTGGCTAGTATTGTGTTGGCTAGTGGACTACGTGCTGTTTAGTGACTAGAAGACACCACCTTTTTATCTGTACAATATTTTTACACCGCGTCATTTTACCTCGCTAATTGATCCTGGTTGGTGTGACTACTATTTTTTATATCAAGGTTCTGTTGTTGAGTGAATGTCAGGTGGAGGAGTAGTGAAGGTCAATCTCCTGGACACTATTAAGTAAATCGTGAGTTTTTTAATTAAGGGGAATAATTGGTTTTTTTTGGGGGGGGGGGGGGTATTTTTGTCACCATTTAAGTCTCGAATTTAAGTTGAAGTGGTTAAACGCTTTTTCGTGTTTACAGTTAGAGGAATTGGGTCTAGATATCTTCCCAGGTACATATTTGTATCGCAGTATTATTGAATCGTGGGAGTGTGTTCTCATTAGCCAGTTAAGTGACAAAATATACGAACTTTTGTGAATTTATCTTCATTCAGCTTCAGTGAACCATTTAGAGGTGTTCTCACATTGCCAGTTATGATGAGATTTAACTTACGGACCTTTGAGAACCTGATGACTTTGTGTTAAGTGGTGGGAACGCACTGTTTTCCCCCCTCGAACTCTTTTAAACAGTAAGTCATGTTTAGTGTTGGCTGTATAACGGGTTACACTTGCATGGGAATTTGCTCAGTGACCAAGTAAGAAATATATACATGAAGATTTTAAAGAGGTGGTGACGGCGGCGGCTTCTGCTGTCACCCGTTGTGGTCATACTGGTGGTCGACTTCCGTTGTTATCGTTCTTACGGTTATATTGACAACTGTTGGCAACCTTACCTGGTACTGTTACTTTTTCTCGTCTGTGTATAAGTCGGTTTCTGAGGGCATTAGTGTCTCAACGCTACAAATTGTTGAAAGTTGATTGTTGTGTTGGACAATTGTCGGGTCCTGAGGGCTGGTGATGGTCAGTGCACGACTGTAATCATGTCGGGAATTGCTGTACTGTCGCTATCAAGATATTACAGGACTTAGACCTGTTTTGTTAAGTTTCATACATTGTTGTTATTCCCGCCAACACCTTCACACCAACATGTGGCTTGGTATTGTAGTACAGTACTCAGGTACTCAGTAACACTGAGGCTCTCATAACAAGTTTTCCCAGTAGTATATCCTTAACCGGAGTAACGGTGAAAAAGACTTGTGGCACATAACCAGTCTTGATGTGGGATCGTTACTATCCTTCCTTCAGAGTGGAGCACCTTGTGTAGTGATAATTATGCTGAGTTGGAGTGCCGATGCTTGTCGACTGCTCAGCGAAATGAAAATTAAAAATCTGTTTATTCTTGACCCCATTTAATGATATGATTTTTTTAAAGTGGGGGAAATACATTTGTTGCACAACTTCATTCGGGAAAAAAGTAAAAATTATGAACTGGAAATGATATGTGCGCGTACCCAAGAATGTTTCCCGGGTTCCAGGACATTTTCGCTCAGTATTACAGTACATGCTTTTGATTTTCTTTCATACCTGTTTACATAATCTGGGGCATAACAACTCTGGCATCTTGCTATAAGTCGTTGCAAGCTTTAAATATCCTTTCGATCAGAACATGACAGGCATGTGTTTCTTGTCACTCGGTGTCTCAACGAACACAAAAAAAGAGTGGTGGTGCGTGCCGTCCTGTGTTGGGGGTCAGGTATTTCAAGACGTTATATTTCTTGATGTTCAGTTTTGAATTTCACTGTACAGTTACTTGTTCTCGGAATCCTGTTATTATTTTGTGCTTCATGATACCGTGGTTCTCTTTGTCTGCTTTAGCAAATGCAAGTAGCGTTAAGATTCTCCCACTAACAAGGACAGCTTCAACAACTACTGCTGTAGTACTGTAACAATCACCATAGAAGCTGACAACAGTGTCGTCAGCCTAATCCCACACTAATACACTGACTGATAACCAAATTAGCTACGTTAATAATAATAATAATAAAGATAAATAATATGTTTCTCATCACTCCGCACCGGTGTCCCCCAGTGTTCGTTAACCTTGTGCATTTAACCAATTTCCTAATTATTTGTCCTCTCCAAATATTACCAAGCTTGTGCGGGTGTCATGCTGACAATTGTAAGACCTGTGCAACTGATGAGTCAAAGTGATTGTATTTTATGACGTTGAGAAGAGAAAAAAGAAACCGGTGTGAGTTTTATCTGTTCATCCATCGTCAGTTAAACTATTGGCCGTACACTGACTGTTGACTTACGGCAGTCATGCGAGTCATACAATTACAGGGATTTACAGTAGCCGGGCCTCAGGCTTCTTCACTAATCGTAAATTGTTTTGGGCTGTCCTTCACTACCGTATGGCTTTTATTGCTTCCTGTTTCTGGTTTCTCTCTCTCACTTACAGTGCTTCAGTTCCTCCATTCCCTTCACTTTCCTCTGCCCTCTCAGTACAATTATATTCTCATTATTATCCCATAAGCTTTATTAATTATCAGTGGTGTTATTATTATGGTGCATAATTTCTTCAAAGGTTCAGGCCATCACTTAAGATACAGTATTTATAATAATTTCGGTGGTCCAGTATCGTGAACACAAAGAATCAGGACCCGGATTCATGGGCAAAATGAATTGGGTAGTTCATCATAACACCCGCAACCGATTTATTTTCATATCTTGTTCCGGTTTTATTCTTACTATATTACAACAGTAGGTTTATAGGTCCAGGAGAACAGTCTTAAACAGAGAATACACGTTTAATTCCGTAGAAAAAAGATAAGTCATATTCTATACGAGTTGCATTTGTTGGCGGCCTGACTTGTTTTTATGTTGGTAGCGAGTCTGGCAGTGTTACCAGTTACCAGTCAGGAATAATGCCGGTGTGTAAACGAACATACACTGGTAATCAGGATATATTTTTATAATAGAATAACATTGAATAAATAAATGTATATAATGTTTTTCAAAGTTCGTGGGTGAAACGTCTTTAATAGGTGTGTAATTGTATAACAATTAACGTCCTACCTGTGTGATTGTGATTGTTGCCGAAAACTCCATAATACAATTTGTCAATGTCAGCAACTTCTGAAATGAGAAAAAGTAAATTTTAATATCATTGGCTTATAATATATATATATATATATATATATATATATATATATATATATATATATATATATATATATATATATATATATATATATATATATATATATATATATTTGAATGCTGACGTAATCTGTATAGGCTGAATTGCTCTCGAGATCACCAAGCCAACCTAAACGACGGCTTGGGCAAAAAAAAAGTGATCACATTGTTCATTGATGTCTAGGTGTCACCCATCATCAGTAAATTTAAATGGCAAAAAATTCGCACAGAGGTAAGGTAATATACAGTATGTTTGAGTTCCTCTTTAATTAGACCGTACTGAAGATTGTACAGTCAGGTAAACAACTGGCAGGATATCCTGCATATTGTCTAGAGAAGGCTGTTGTTGTACTTTGCCTTATTTTCCCCTTTCCTTGTTGAACCAACATAGCTTTAATCTTTAGGAGTGGCGTATATAAGTTTCTGGAGTGGGGACAAGACTCGAAAACAGGGACATTACTTGATTTCCATCCACTTATTTGTTTATTTTTAGTAAACAATGTGTGGCATTGCCAAATGGTTACCTGTTGTATACGCCTCTGGTTGAGGAGAAATTTGAGTGAGTGGTAGGCACGGTCAGCACCTGGTGTCTGGCTAAGGGGGTGGGGGGGGGGTTGCAGGATTTCTCAGTGATAAACTTTCGCGGTGGCCACAGGTGCCAGACTTTCCCTGCTAAGGGAGACTCGTGGTGTAGAGGAGATGGGGGAGGGGGGTAGCGGGCTGGTAGCTTGGTATAGGGTGCAGGAGACCACGTGAGGGCCCTGGAGTGGAGCAGTAGTGAGTGCTACCTGGTGTTGCTGACCACCTGATAAAGGCTTGCACAAGACTTGTCGCGACGTATGAATTATCTGGAGTGTTGGCAGTACAGTACAGGGTACTACAATTTACTTTATACTGTACAGTGTACACGTTTTAATAGTTCCTGTGTACACACTAAGGCTATTATGTTTCTATATTCTTTTTCAAATACAAACATAGGTTTTATATAAACTAATATGTGTACACAAAATAACATAGGTCAGCTTATACTTGCAAGAAAATGCTCACACACACGCGCAGTCACACACATTCATGTGGTCCTCCAGAAACTGAGGAGCATTAATGTAAACATTCTCTGATTGGTGAATATCTTTATTATGGTAAATATTTTGGGCGTATGCTGATGCAATACTGCACTGCTCTTAGCATGGCAAACACATACCTGTGGTGTGGCACACGCCAGGAGGTGGATAGAGAAAATATTGCTCTGCGTTGGTAGAAGTAGTTAGGGAAAGTCCAGAAATGTGGGGTAACATATATATATATATATATATATATATATATATATATATATATATATATATATATATATATATATATATATATATATATATATATATATATATATATATATATATATATATATATATATATATATATATATATATATATATATATATATATATATATATATATATATATATATATATATATAAATAAATTGAAAAACCTTGCCTAATATTTTCCTAACTTGTAAAAATGTTAAGAATCACTTTCGAGTTATGGATCCCTCCTCATCGGAACACCGAAAACACCACCAACACACATTAAAAACCGAAACCACCTACAAAACGCCGAAAACCTGAATAAGGTAAACTTTTTCTAGCTTTAAGATTTTAAAGATTAGGAAACGTAAGGTCAGGTTTTCAGAAGTTTGTTTAGTGTTTTTTTTACACCACATTTTCCCTCTACTTCAAAGCCCTGCCCACTTTAAACAGGTAATATTGTTGGTAATTTTATCGGTTAAAATACTTGAAAAATATAATTTTCTTATGTAAATGCTATGGAAGAAAAGTGATTTAGAATTGTCTTAACTACTGATCCCAAAACTTAAAATCCTAAAATTCGCTGGATGACCGAATCAATTTTACTGTACAATAGGTTTAGTTGGTGCTATTAACTAACATATTAATAATTAGGTTATCCCAACCTACCTAACCTTACCAAACTTCCTAAACAGGGGCTCCACCCCTGGACACCCTGGTGTATTAAATATCCCGGTTCAAGGTTGTTTTGCGAGGGAAACATCATAGAGGAAAATAACTTGATCCAGTTGGTGGCAACAAATGTACAACAGTAATAGCTTAGAATTTTTGTAGTACCTGTACTCTCATGATATCTCGGTTATGGGTAAAATGCGAGAAAGGTATCATAGAAGAAAATTTTCTTATTTTTGTCTGAAATTCTGATTAAACAAAATCAAAACCCGCCATTTTTCACTACCGCTTAGAATTTTTCAACTAAGTTTTCTGATTTTCAACTCCTGATATCTTGGTTATGAGTAAAATGTGCCAAAAGTGTCATAGATGAATATCGTCTGGTTTTTGTCTGAACTTATCATTCGCAACAACAACAACAACAAAAACATAAAATTGTCCTCTACTATAAATTGAACCGTTAGGGAAATTACAGCACAGTACAGGTATATGTATGGGGCCTGGAAATTGTATATCTATAAATCTGTATGTTGCATCAGTTAATTGTGGTTATTATTGTCTTTGCAGGCGAAGCAGAGGGCGTCGGTGGCGTGGATTGTGCAGAAGGCCCACAAGAACAAGGTGCCCGGAGACCTTCAAGACCCCTACTACCGTGACTATGAGGTCAGATACACCAATGTACTGTATGCTGTTCTCTATAATTTTCACACCTGTGCTTTTACTCTTATGTATTATTAGTTTACATTGTTAACCCTTCCTGTGCCTTTGTTCCAATTTATATAGTACAGTAATACCCCGCTTTACGCGGTTTCACTTTACGCGATTCCACATTTACGCGGTACCTCGCCAGAACCAGAATTTCATTTTACGCGGTGCATCTACTCATATACACGGGTAAAGTATAATTTTTTATTTAGCTCATAAAATTCATACAAATTACCCGGCCAGAATATAATTTACATTGCTGGAATTCTTACAATATGATGATCATTTTGAATATAAACATCATGGATTTTGCATTAGACATACAAATTTTAGATCTAATGTAATAATTTGGTTTACACAAAGCAAATATTTTATCTTTTGTGCAAAATATCTGAAGTTTACATTCAAAATATTCCCTGACCTGCAAGGAATCCAGAAATGTCAATTATATTATCCTAACTTTAGTCTGAGGTATTATTTATTACTATACGTTAAAATCTAGTGTTTTCACCCAAACATTTCTCAAGAGAGGGAGGAGCCAGTGAGCTGGGAAGAGTGGGGGGGTGGGGTGGGGGGGGGGTTGAGTCCATTATTTGAATGGACATTAACCTGGCGACTGTATTTCTCTTTAAATATTAATTGCGTGTGCATACCATCATAAAATTAAGATGTTATTTTTACTACAACATAGGTATTGTGTTGGAAAAAGTGGAGTTTGGGGGGGTCAGGCCAGTCTCTATTGGAATTAATCCCATATGTTCTGTTGTTCACTTTACGCGGTTTTCACTTTCCGCGGTACCCCGTGGGTTCAACTGACCGCGTAAATCGGGTACTACTGTATTGTATTCTATTTCATATGCAGTACAGTACAGTAGATTGTTCTTGTTAGGAAAGTACATTCAAAGAAAAAAGTCGCGTTATACTTACCGTGCCTTACATTCTGAAACCCATGACGAATAATTTGGGTAAAGTTCCCCATTCAGACTTAAACCTCGAAGGTTCACTGTCACTTTACACAAATTGTTTGTCGTGGGTTTTGGAACATATTGCTAGGGGGTGTAACACTTTTCTTTTCTTTGTGTGTAAAGTACGGTTACTGTATTATTATTTGAATTGTAAGTATTGTGCAGGTTTTTGTCATAATTTCCTCTTTTCCTTTAAAGATGTACAAAGATGCCCAGCATGTTCCTAATTACTGATCACTTGTCTCTTGTACTCAGTTATTCAGTGTTTGTTTGTTTTCTTTACACCTTTGTTTTATTGTCTGTTGGAAATTTTACAAGTGATCTGTAAGACTGTAAGGGGGAAAAGTAAGGACAAAGTACTGTATACTTACCGTCCAGTTCCACAATCTGTGGATAATTTGTTACTCGGAAAACTAAGCTCTTTATTACAGATAAGACGGAAAATTTTCTGATCTAGCTCTTTAAAGACATGTGTTCCAATACAGTAGTTAGGATGAGCATTTCACTACAGCTGTAAAACACCTGCAGGATAGATGGTTTACCACTGATCTCTGGATTCACAAACTAGTAGAAGGTACAACTGGGGCAGAGAATGTTTTGGCTGTTTCAGCATCAGAGCTGTGGTTGTGTAATTAGGTTTTAGCATGAGTATCATGATGAGGAGACACAGAGTCTTGAAAGAAAGCTTGGTTACTAATTTTCCTGGACAGGTGCAAAGCACACCAAACCCTCATAGAAAGTAAACCAATTAAGGAGCATTTGTATGTGGACTGTGAGTAAACAAACTGGTGCCAGGGTTCATCAAAGTGACCTTTTAAGTAGCTAGCTTTGAATCAGGGTTGAAGTTTGCTTCATAAAGCCTGTTTTAACATGGGGAGTAGCAATTTGATCTACAATTATGTTGATATGAGAGGAATGTGTATCTAACTCTAGAAGGCAAATAGGCCCTTGGGCATGTCAGGTTTTCTCAGGATTTTTTGATAGTGGTGGACTTACAGGTGACTTGATGAATGACCTGCAGGCTATAAATCAGGCTTGACTACAGTATTTTGTTAATGTGTACAGTACAGGGGTGAACAAGTTGCTTCTAATATTCAATCTTTTTTTTTTTTTTTACCCCAAGGGCCAGCCTTGTGTTATTTGACAATACAGTACAGTTCATTACTGTACTGTCTTAAAGTTAATGAACAAGAAAATCTGCATGTTCAAGATGATATTTCACATTTGCTGTAGCCTAAAGTGAATTCGTTTCTCTTAGTATGGTTTAACTGTCATATACATAAGTATTCTGTATAGATCTATGTTTGCTTACTAGTAAAATAGGTTTTTAAAATTTCAGGGGGCAGAACACCTTAAACCGGGCATTGTGCACCGGCTGGCCAATGCAGACCTGTACTGCTCTGCACTGGCCAACATTTACGGTGACCCAAACTTCCACAACCTTAGCCACTGGAACATCATACAGGCCTTGGCCAGGAAGGGGGTTTATGTTGCCGAGCCCACAGATGTTGCCCTCACTGAGACAGTACTCATCCAGGTCACTCCCATCAAAATGGTCAGTTCAATGTTGTTTACTTTCCTTTTTGTTTTGCCTTTTCTCTCTCTCTCTCTAATTCTTGTAGAAGATACAGCATGTTTGATAGTTTTTTGTTTTGTGTAACTAAATTTAGAATACAAATATATTGGTGTGCTGTACTGTAACTATAGACTTAGGATTAATATTTCAAAGTATTGTACCGTTTCTTTTTGGGGTTATGTAAGTACAGTGCAGCAATTTTAGATGCATGAAAAGAATAAATAATAGCACCACACATTAGTATGATAGCAGAACCCATAGACCCAACAGACCATTAGGAACAGTGTGGATACTGCACATAAGACCAAGCCTTATTATAAAAGGAAACAACTTGGTCAGCACTGCACAGTGCACACTACTACCTTTTACTTCCCCAACTGTATATAGTTAGGGTCGACTTTAGGTAGAGTACTGTATTGTACTCCACTCAGCATTTGACCTCTGGACTTGAACTGGTAACCTTTAGATCAAGAGTGTTACATCCATTTGGCTGCCAAACCCACTCTTCTATGATTAGCAAAGACTATACTGTATATGAAATATAGGAAAGAGACCCCCTTGATGTGTGGTTGAAGTTTTGTTGGAGGCTCGTTAGATGGCTCTGCCAAGGTTTGTCGTCTGACAGTTGATATACACAAAAATCAATTCGGTGTTTACCAGAGTTGTTTGGCTGGTGGATGTTTTCCTTGCGTCACATGTAACAGTGTCAATATACTAATGGAAAGAGATATACTGTCAACATGTAAAGTCAGCCAAAGTTCCATCGACCTCACCCTGGCTCTCTACCCTGGCTCTCGTACTCACAATTTTACCTTGCAACACTTGGTGAAGTATGCCTGTATGTAATGGGGATTGTGATTCATGGATCTATATTTGGGTGTCTCACAGTCAGGATAAATATTGAACAATCCAAAGGCAAGTTTCCAAATGTTTGTATATTTGCTTAAATAATGAAAAAAAATATATTAATGAATTGGCAGCACAACTACAACCAGGGCTGCCACAAGATTCTCAAATCAAATTTCAAGAATGCATGTTTCACATTTAATCTTGAGTGTTTCATGAAGGAATTAATTGTCTTTCCAGTGTAAGCATTACATAATATAATTTGATGTAAGTTAAGAGGGCAGACACTGTCTAATAGACTTGCTTACCATTATAGCTTTGATTTTAATATTCATTGGTGAAATAAGTTTATTTTCTTGAAATGTGGAAAATATGCTTACTGTACTAGATTAGAATGTGTGAAGTTAGATAACAGTTGGAGATAAATCCATATAAGGTATTTATTTACTAGTGGAATGAAATGTGAGTTTCAGTGCAGTGTGTACTTAAATATTTTCCAAGCGATTTCCAAAACCCATGACTTCCTTAACTAATGGGCTCCACTCCTAATAGTTTGGTTAGGTTGGGGCCAGGACTTACTTGAACTGCAACCTTTCAAAAGATTGTAAGATGGTAGAGCACATTAAAGAAATAGAAAGCAAAATGAGATTAAATTGTTAAGTGAAACTTTGGAATTCATATTGTCAATTTGTGCTTATTCAAGTTACTGTGTACTGTATCATCAGTCTATGAATTATCTTTTTTCTCTCCCACATTCTGCTTGGGATGGATTAAGGGAAACAAACCTCAAGATATGGAGGAAATACAAGTGTAGAAAGTGAGAGGATAGTCCTGAAACAACAAGTAGAAACACTCGACACACATTTCCTTATATTCTGGGCATGAAAAAAATGTACAGTACAGTAAAACAAATGAATCCTTGCCTCCACACTTTGTATTATGCATTTATTACTTGTATAAAAGGCATTGTATAGTATAGTATTCTTATTAACATGAATTAATATTTTCCATGATTGAATATATGCATTCCTTTTCAGACTAGAGATAACTATACCAAATGTAGCTAGTGTTATGGTTCATTGTCATGTGTTTAGTGCTTGGGTTACTGTTTAGCATTGTTGTCATGTGTAACTGTTTAGAATGTACCAGTGCAGTACAGTACTGTACACTGTTTTCATGCAGTACTGTACAATCGTAGAATGCACAGTCACAAATATCTTGTTTCATAACTAGTTTTGTATATTTGTTTCAGTCTGCTCATTTGGCTGTGATAGAGGCTATGATGGCCCTGTACATCAGGGAGGTGGTGGTAGCAGATCGAGCAGTCACGGTGCTACAGCGTGTCAGTGGTGGTGTAATGCCTGATCGCACTCCACAAGACCAGGAGGAAGCGCTTGTGCTCTGGATCAGTCATGTCACGCTGGCCTTACAAGAGCGAATACATCAACAGGTTCATTCTCAGGTTAGCTTGATCTCCCCCCCCCCTCGGATATATATATATATATATATATATATATATATATATATATATATATATATATATATATATATATATATATATATATATATATATATATATATATATATATATATATATATATATATATATATATATATATATATATATATATATATATATATATATATATATATATATATATATATACTAATTTTTATATTTCGGATGATGATGCTCATCATTGTGGGTTCTTTTTATTGTGATTTAAAAGTAAAATAGTGCAGTTGCTGTGACCTAGTAGAAATAAGGTTATCAAAGGACTTGTCCCATGTGTAGCTAAGTAATTATTAAATTAAAATTTATAATTTTATGGTAGTGGATATAGAAGAAAGTTTTGTTTAAATAGGAAGATGCCACAGGTGACCACCACCTCTTAAGTGGAGGCCCACCTCCAG
This sequence comes from Homarus americanus, assembly GCF_018991925.1. NCBI lineage: Eukaryota > Metazoa > Arthropoda > Malacostraca > Decapoda > Nephropidae > Homarus > Homarus americanus. Next base: position 3,035,002 of record NW_024739403.1, read on the forward strand.
TGAGACTGCAGTATAAAGAAAAAATAGCTAAATAGCACCAATGATAAAATGTAGAGTACAGCATGATGTAATGACTAGAATGTAGATAAGATGTTTTTGAATGGTGTGCCTGTTTCTGGAGTATAGTATTGTGGGTATTACATTTAGAGTTCATTACTGGTGTTTAAAAATCTTTGACCCTTTATACCAGATTTTTGCTAACTTCTAATTAATAGAATATTTTATTTATTGTGAAATACTAAAGTTACAGTATAGTAATGTTATGTAATAGCAAGTTCACCATAGTTTAGTAGCAGAACATGTACTCAGTGTGTGTAGTATGGACAATTTAAATCATAGCTTACTAATTATTGGAACACTGCCGCCCTCACACAGGACCAGGAGATGCCAGTTTTTCCCCGCATCCAAGACCTGAGCGATCTGAGTGATGGCATCGGTCTGGCTGCTCTCGTAGCCTTCTACTGTCCCCAGGAACTCCCATGGGGAGATATAGCAGTTGCTGATCCTCCCTCCATTGCTGATTCACTATATAACATTGGTCTGGTCATTAGATTTTGCCAAGAGAGCCTCCCATACAACCCGTGTCTCCTAACCAAAGAAGACATTGTATATATGCATAGGTGAGACTCTTTACTAGTCCTCTCGTGAAAGGAAATTTTGTTATGTATTAGTAAGTTGCTGTGTAACTCTTGGTTATAGATTTAATTGAAACATTTTGGAATGGGAAAATAGGGCATGACTTATTTGCACACTTCACTTGAATCAATGAATTACTGTAGTATACTTTTATTATTTAGTACAGTATATTGTAAATTGTGTTAAGTTCACTAGTCTTTTGTGTATAGTAATACATAGAAAGATACTAGATGATGATACATTGCTAACTGAACCATCTTTGTGTTCACAGCTCAGTGAAGCAGAATGTGCTGGCCTTCGCAGCAGAGCTATTTTTTCTTCTAGAGCTGGAACCTGTCTCGTGCGTGTCACTGCCAGGTACGAAGAAGACATCCACAAAATTTATCCAGCTCTCTTCCCCAGGTTTGTTTTAGTTGGTTCTATGCCACATTAGCATTAATTTACTTTTTATTTTTTATTATAGAAGAAAATTGATCATCCGAGAACTGTTGTTGAGCAACAGTCACTTTTTCTTTTTGAAGAATTCAGGTGGAGGAATCAACGTCGATTGTTGACACTTTTGTTGGCATTGGTCATGCATGCTTCTTACACTTAACCTGTATTTTAGGCCCTTATTAACACAATTTACTCCTACCATAGACAATAGTAGCTAATGTCACCATTATCAGTCGGTAATACAAGAGACTGAGCTCTTGTGGATCCTAGTCCTTGCTTGTATTACGGCTGTGACCTAATTATTGCTTTAGTGCTATTTCTGGTTATTTGGTCTCTGCTGACAGTGAAATACTTGACTCAAACTGAAAATTATCAAGATAGGTTAATTCCTCTTAATTCTTCCTTTTGTATGTCAATGTTTCTATACTCTTGGGAAAACTTTTAACAAAATGTGGCAACAAATGATTCTGTCTTTGACTCTGTAAATCTTTTGTTGTTCAGTCAAGTTTTTCTTTGATTTAATAACCTTCAGATATTGTTGTCATTATTTGCTTGCACTTGTTTTAATTGCTTCCTGGTTGCACACCTGCTTTTCTCGCTAAAATGGAAGGGCATTAATTATGTATATGTGTATGGAAATATTCTTAATTGTTTATTTTCTGGTACTGATCTGTTAAGGTGTTTGATGGTAAAGATTCTCAGTATGCACTAGTATTGAAGAAGCATTATGTACTATCAGAGAATGTTCCCCAGTAGCACTAACAACATCAGTTACGTAAGTGTCATTCACATGTGAAGACAGTTATGGCTTATAGTGTTTTGGTATGTGGAAGATACAACCTGGGTCCTATGGTATACTGCACAGGTGGTGGTGGGTGCAGCGGTTGGAGTGGGTACCAACGGAGTATGAAGGTCATCCCTGACCTTCGAGCGAGCCTCTCACCCTCCTCGGCCCACTCCACCGCCTCCTCCTCCTATTCTTCCGCCCGGTCTTCCTCCCATTCACAGCATTCACAGCAACGATCGCCCTATTCCACGCTAAGAGGTATACTAATCCTTCAAGTAATGCCTCCTGCATGTCTCCTCCCTGCTTCTGTTCCAGTAGACAGTAGCTTTGGTAACTGCAGGGTTGTATTTATATTTCTCTGGGTATAATGAGGACTAAAAGATTTTATTTCAGACCTTACTTAAGCTTGTTGAATCATCAGCATAACTTTTGTGCCTAAAAGAAAGATGTGGAACTATAGATCCAAAACACCAGTGAGCACCTACAATGCCATGTGCCAACATTCTGTAGTTTTACTGTACAGTATATTTACAGTACAGTACTGTATTCATATATGTTTATGCACTTGCTGAACAGGACATATAGTGTGATCAAAATCTCTCACAAAGAGTTTACTTATATAACTACAGGTGCTCCTCTACTTAAGAATGTTCAACTTACAAACTTTCAGAGATGCAAACATCATCACTGAAGGGGTGTTACTTGCCAGAACAGGTGTTTAATGTGGATGAGACTGAATTATTTTGAAGAAAATTCCAGATAGAACAAACATTACCTAAGAGGAGAAGAGTGAGCCAGGTTTTAAAGCTGTATTAAAGGTTATAGCTGTACTAAATATCCATAATCTTTTCATTTTTTACAATGTTTGATATCTACAAGAGTAAAGTTGGACTTACAAACAATTGGACTTGCAAACAAGCCTCAGGAACATAACTCGTTCGTAAGTAGAGGAGCACCTGTAGTCTTATAGTTTATATCATTTTGATGCCAGACTTAAGACAACCTCATCATCATTTATGGATGCTCATAGTGTCTGGGTGTTACTGTTCAATAAACATCAGTGTCACAGTTGAAGATCCAATTTGCAAACTCGGGTCAGAGTACAACAAATAGTTCAGTAAGACATCCCAATTATGGTATCACTTGGCCAGGTTCTTTCTATTTAATGCAGATCCCCATTAAAGGTTAGGGTCATGTGATAGCCAAAGGCCAAAACTTTGTTCAGTGTGATTTTTCTATCAGTACAGATATTTTAGTGAAACATTATGTGAATATGCAACAATACTTGACGAAGTGCTGAATGCCAAATTCAAATATGTGTGTCAGTTCAAGGTTATTGAATGGTGAAAAGTTTAAACTTTGTCTGGATAATAATTCTTATACTGTACTGTATTGATGCAAATATTATGATAAATCTTTACATGAGCATGCATTATCACTAAGCATTGTGCAGGGCACCTGATGTTGAAGGTTGATGTGACCATTGCAGGTCAGAAGTCAAAACCTTCAGAGTTTAACTTTTGTGTATGTGGTTATTTTTATAGATTCGTAAGAAAAATTATCATCGTCATACAGAGTGCAGAAAACTAACTTCAGGTATTTTGTCAGAGGTGTGTCTGATAAATCAGCAGTTGGTTGTGAATGTCAACCAAAAGTAAAGTGATGAAAAGGAGGAGAGAGAGTCAGCAGGGGGTAATACATACTAGGATGAATGGAGGACATGACCTCAAACCAAATTATGAGTGACGAATTAAACCACAGAGTAGCCGAGGAAAAGAAAGTAATTAGGTCTGCTGAGAAGTATATGGAGAGAGAACTACATTATAACTGTGTGTGCTGCAACAGGGGGCCCTCTGGACACACACACACACACACACACACACACACACACTGCTTTTCCTCTTATTTTGGAATTACTGTACAGGTATACTGTACTTATTTCTCTGGCCTTTAGACGTCTTAACTTTTCTTAATCATTCCCAGAGTCAAAGGTAAAAAGAAATCAAGGAAAAATAGCCCCAGTGAGTTGTGCTGTACATGACTTCACTCAGTCCAGCCATGCAATTATTCCTAATAAAATTATTGTTCTCCTTATATAAAGATGATCTTCATGTCTTTTACAGTAACTGATATTATGGCGGTGTTAGATGAACGTTCTTGCAATAAAAATGATGACAATGAAGTTGGAAAGAGCCAGAGAGGGTGAATGCTTTATACAATATTTAAGCAGTGAGCTTTATGGCATGTATGAATGAACAAATAGTACGGAGTGAGATCAAGAATGTCTTCAGTAACAATCCATTGTTTTTTAAATTGATTATATGTGTGAAAAAAATTGAGGCTATGGTCTTACTAGGAATAAAAACTAGCAGTACCCTGTATAAAATTCTTCTTGAATATTAGATTGGAATTAATAATTAATAATTTAGAAAATATGGTTATTACAAAAAAAGGTACACCATACATTATCTTAACTTATATAATTTAAGCTTGTTGATGGTGTTTGTGGTTACATGATGCCACACGGTCACACACAATATTATATCCCCCACACACTTCACACCCTCCCTTCCCACACACCACCACCATGCATCCTCACCATGACCACTACAACCTCGTCTGTAGGGCAGTTGTACCCAACATCACACAGGAACTCAACTCAGCACAAGATAATGCTAGTTACTACCATCTAGCTGTCAGACAAAGCTAGCAACCATTTGGCCACCATACACAGCAAACATAAGGCTGCCTCACACAACTAGCTACTGCGTCGCCACAACAGCTACCTATCTTGTGGTCACCGCGAAACCATTTATAACTAGATGCCATTAATATGAAAAGCAATACTGTACAGTAATAAAACTGGAACCCAAGTTAAGACATACAAATAATTCTCCTTTTTTTCGGGGATCAACCCACCCGGGCACAGGTCATCGGCCCACGTGCAGGGCCTAGGGGGCAAAAAAATAAGAATACAAAGAAATTAAAAATAGAAAAGGAAGAGGTTATATTAATCTACACCACGAAGATGCTGGAAAACCATCTTTTTAAAGTGAGACATTGTATGAGTGTGGAAACACAGAAGGAGGCAGAGCATTCCACAGTTTGTCTGTGTGAGGAAAGAAGGATGTAATATAACGGGTTATTCTAGTGTGACCGACATCCACAGAGAAATGGTGGGCACCGCGGATAAGACATGTGGTACGAGCCCATGGCCTTGCCGGCGGTACAGAGGATGCCAAATCCACCGAACATTTGCCTGTTAAAGTACCTGTAAAAGAGAGAGAGTGAAGCAACATTGCGGCGAAGAGAAGGGGAAAAAAGATAGTCAACTAAAGGAGGAGAGTTAATAAGACAAAATGCCTTTGATTCCACCCTATCAAACAGTTGGACAGAAGAGCCACCCCAGATATGAGAGCAGTACTCCAACTTAAGACGAATGAATCCCTTATACTATACTTGAAGCAACTGCTCAGGAGTGAAGTAACTACGGCATCTGTACAGCATTCCCAGCTTTCGGGAGGCAGCTTTAGTTATGTTGAGGATGTGTGTTGTTTCACTTAGATATATCTACAAAGTCTGTCTTTGATGTTGGTGGTGACTGATTGTGGACAGACAGCTATTTCTTTGGTGTGTTGGGTGGACTGGGTGGTGGGTTGGGTGAGGGAAGCATGCATGGCAGTGGTGGGCTGGTTAGTGAAGGCATGCACGGCAGTGGTGGACTGGGTGGTAGGGTCATACATGGAAGCAGTGGTCATGTACATTTGATGTTTTAAGAAAGTTGTACTGTTATTCTGTGAAAAGGAGTATTCAAAATTATGTTTTTATGGTGTGCAATGTTTTATTATGGGTAACCCATATGGGTGTTGTGTATCATTTTATACAGTAGTTGTTTGTTAGAGAGAAGTGCAAATATTTTAGTATGAGGAGAGGGTCTGGAATGTAACCCTTTAATTTGTAAAATTCATCTGCATCTTTGTGCAGCCTCAATGGTACATGAGAGAGAGACTATTGGTACAGGTATACTGTACATGATATATTTAGGACTTGTGAACCTGTTCATATATTTATGTTCTTGCCTGTAAGGTCCCATAGTGTTTAGGCACTTATGTGCTTATTTATTGGACAAAATTGGGTGAATATTTTAAGTTTGTACTTAGCTTCTTGGCGGGCACATATTCTTTTCAGTGGAAATATTTATAGTTCATCCAGAATTAGTTGACTTATGTCCATTTCCACCAGAAAAAGAAAAAAACATACCGGTATATGATGTTAAGCACATTACTGTTGGTTTCTGTTAACAGCGTTCTACCACTGTTCATTTGCTTATCTTTGAACTCGATATAAAATCAATAAGTTAATGTTTGTGCTGTAATATGGTAGGTGATGTTACAGTATACCCTGGACTAAACTGGAATACAGTACAATAATTTCAAATTAGTGTGAAAATACTCTGAAATTACTGTTTTAAGTCATTTTCCATTCAGTTTGTAGGTAGTTATGCATGTCCAGGGACAACATGTATGATTTTTTTTTTCAGTTTACCTGTATTTGCATTTTCTTAGCATGGTTTTGTGAATAAAAAAGATTTTTGGTGCTGATTAGAATTTGGTGCATTAAGGCATTAGATAAAGATAAAAAATGGAAGACAAAAATTGTTTCGGTAGAAACCAAAGATTGTGACCAGAAAAATATATAGTTAATGTGGTGAAGAGCAAATGATTGCTACTTTTGAAAGAGAAAAGCAAATGCAGTAATCAACTTTGGATATGGAAGATGTAGAATAGTGAAAACGGAGATGCTCCAGAGATGCGGAAGTGGGCGGTATCACCACGACCGACACGACTTGCTTAGCACATGTCACAGTATGTCTACTGCAGGAATTAAGCTGAGAGATGCCTAGACTTTTTTATTTTTTTATTTATATATTTTTTAATAGTTGGTACTGGGTGTTCAGTAACATTTCCTCCCCAGCATATACTTTTAAAACCTTCCATAGCAGTTCCTTATTCACTTACATGTACTGTTATGTTTACTCCTGTGTACATGACCTTTGCAGTATTTTTCAATTAAAATGTTCTTAGTCATTATGAGGATTTACTTTTTAAAGAGTTATTGTTGTTCTATAAATCGTTTCAAGTTCAGCACTCAATTTACCTCCAAGGAACCCTGTTCTATGAGGGACATGAATGTTAATCATGCACATTAAGTGATAACTATTCTGCTTTAAAGATTCACTAATATAAGCTATGCCTGTTTTCAATTATTGCACAGTCACTGCATCTGTTCACTCCCTGCTGTGTAAAACTGTATGTATCTATCTATGAAACCTATTACAATATACAGTATAGTACTGTAGTAATATTTACTGTAAGTACTGTATTGCAATACTTCCATTTTCCAGCACTTGTATTAATTCCCAGGAGCCTTACCTCATTTCACTCTTTAAAATCATATATTTTCCCCATTCCCAGTCACCCAAGAAAGTTTTGGCATCAATCCCCTTATCTTTAAAGGCCAAAATTGGATGTTTTTGCTTCATATACATTTTAACTGTAAAAAAATATTGATTCTATAATTTGTCACTGACAAGATTGTTTCATATTTTAATAGTTATGTGCTCCATTCCATCTTCCCATTGCGAATACGTGGGCCAGGGCCAGGGGTGGCGAGGAACACCCATATAGAGAGAGAACGTTGAGTTGGCAGGAATACCGAGTCACAAACACGTTTTATTTTCTCCTGTTGCTTTGAGACTACCATCACTGTCTCTTATTTCTCTTTAAAGCTTTCTTGCTCTTTCATCAACTTGTGTATTTGGATCAGTTTTCAGTTCCATGTTTATGTTGTTGTAATATTCACTATTAACATTTAATATTCACTTTGAGCTCACCTGCATAAAATGCAAGGATCACTTAGGGCATAAACCAGTGTTGTTATCATTGGTGTAAACTATGTTAAGAGTGATGTCCAAATGCACGTGCCAGCAAACTTTGTTGTCTTTACTGGTAGCACTTGTTTGCTTGCACAGTAGGCCTTTGCACATTGTCATTCCCTTTGCTTTTCCCTTTTCTTGTTCCTTCCCTTTTCTGCATAAATTACAATCATTGAATTTTCCTGAAGTCATATACTATATGTTGTAAATTCTTGTATTAACGATCCCTTTCTTTCTATCTCTTATCTTTGTGCTGTCAGTTTCATACATATCTTTCTTCCTTTGTCAAGAACAATCTCTAGCCGCTTGTGCCATATGTGATGATTTTAATTTCTTACTAAATTGTGATTTTATTCTGCCATCCATCATTCACTCCCTTAACCTGTTGTCCATATTTCCCAATGTGTTATACATCATACAGCATTTCAACTTTAAAACATTGTGTTGAGCTGTTTCATTAATTTTCATTTTACCTGTACTGTACAACAAACAGTGTTAAAAAATGCAGTGATGTTAAATGGTTTCTCTGAGGCACCATTTCTAAATTGTATTTCAGCATACAGTACTTTTTGTGATTGTATTGTATGATGACATGTAGTCATTGTGTTGTATGATGACTTCACTTGCATGATGATGGTTATTAAATTTCTTCTTTCCAGTGATAAATTTTTATTTCAGAAATTGATTTTACTTTTTGAAATTGAAAAATTCTCAATTATTGTACTCTACTTTGTGTAGCCAGCCATTTATGTGTTTGATGTGTGTTATGAAGAGAATATCAGCTTTTTTATTTCATTTGCAACAAACAAAAGCATGGCCTATTGCAACTCCTACTGTTTGGGAATAATTAATTCAAGATGAACTTGGTATAAACTACCGTAAGTTGTGGCTTATAAGTCGACATTTTAAGTTTGAAAAATCTTTCCAAAACCAGAGGTCGACTTATACGCCGAGTATAAAATGTGAAGCTTTACCACAGAGTGCTAAACAAGTGGAACAGCCTGCCCAACACTCGCTGTGCATCACTTGCGTAACTCCCGTGGCCTGCCGCTAATATTTCCTACTGAAATTCATGTTTAGTAAATTTATTTAACATAGAGCTTGTAATAAAATAGTAAATTCCAGTATAATTAAACGAACACAACACCACACGCCATTTCCAACAGCTGATGCACAGTAAACAATTGATCAGAATGCCACTGAACTCAGGTGGCTAGCCAGACAACTACCTGGTACTACCCAGCAGTTTGTTTACACCATCTGATGCAAATGGCGGATCGTAAGCTAGGTGTACCATAATGTTCTACTATCATACCATATATATCGGTACTATCAAGGTGCTTTACTGGTATGCTGTGTAAACAATTAATATTTTATTGGAGGTGCTGATTTTGGCTTGGTGTTTACCAGAGTTCTTATGAAGATAACTTACGGAAGATTTTTAACGGTTGATTGCTGTCGTACGTAGATCCTGTTGCCCACTTCCCTTTTTGTATGAACTATATAATTTATATATCAAATATTGAAAGGTATTATGGTAAGTGTCTTGATGAAAGTGGAGTGGCTATATCCACATTTCAGTTTTAGCCTAGCCTATGTTTGGGCCTTGGGGGGTCGACTTATACGGTGAGTATAGGCCTAAACTTGAATTTAGAACAAAAAATCTTAAGGTCGACTTATACGGCGCAACTTACGGTATATGAGTTCCTGCTCTTTGCCATTTGAGGTTACTGGTGTTAAGTGTTTTGTTTATTGTACAGTTGGAGTTTAATACACCATGCTTGGTTGTCAGGCAACTACTTTTTGCCAGCTTCAATCTATTGCTATTTTAGTTAAAAAAAAATCTTCTGGTATGATTTGTGGGCTACTTCAGTACTGTACTATGTTCCTTTTTCAGTATACAGACTAGAAAGATTTCATCTTTTGCTTTTGTGCTTCTATGGATGCTGTGCTTCTAGTTTGAGAATCTTGTTTTTTCAAGTATTCACCTTTCCCAGAAAGCTCTTGTAAACATTTACACACATAGAAAAAAATAAGAAGCCATGAAACTTTTTAGTAATAAGTTAATAATTGATGAGTGCCTGTTGATGGTGCACTAGGTCGGGGAGGAGTCAAATCACCATCCTCAGGGGGAAGCGGATCAGGATCAGGGACGGGGACCGGGTTGAGACGACAACAATCCCTGACGGAGCGTGACCGGCTACGCAGGGATCGAGTCTCCGTCCATGAGGGTAATCACAGTCCCATTTAATTGATGTTTGCTGGAGATCCTCATCAATTTTAACATCTACGACAGTTTGAGTGTTTCAGATAGCACGGGACTTGTTCTTTTTGTCAATTTGCTTGGTAATAATACAGTAATACTAACAGTTTTTGTTACCAGTACTAAACTTATTGCATGTTTCTAGAATACTGATGGATTATCGCTAAAATAAACTGCATTATTAGATTGTATGAATTTGTAACTTTTCATGTTTTAAGCATTACATACAGACGGTATGTACCATTTTCGCAGAGTGGGGCATATTTGTATATACAAGAGTTCCTAAGAATGGGAGGATGGTATTGGGTTCAAAGAAGGATATTTAACTATTAAGTTATAGTATGAGTTACATATTACTCAACAAATGTAGCAAAAACATTAAATGTATGTGCACATATGTGTGGTCGGGGGTTACTAACTTACCTTATACTGAACCTGCATTTCTTATGCTGCTTTTGCTCCTAATGGTATGTTGAGAGAGTTTGTTCTCTGTACATAATAGCTTCATCCCTTGCTGCACTGTCCGTCACTTTTGGTGTCAAACTAACTTTGTTACTCACTAACTTGTCATGGTGCTTTATATTATGCGTTTCTTGTCACAGGCCAGCTTTATCAGTTGTGTTAAGTGGAACTAATCTACTTGATTGATAGTGCAGAAATATATCAACCTTTTTATTAACTTGAGTAATATTTACTGGAGTAATGAGCTTGATAATAGGTAGTGTGTGTTGTTAAACTAACAATTTGCCTCTTGACTGTGTGTGGGCTACAGGAGATGAAGAGGGGGCATGCGGGGGGTTCAACTGGGGGTCTATATACCCTCAATGGTGGTGGTCTTGCAATCATGAGGTGACAGACCGCGACTGCATATACTGCTGGAGACAATACCAGTCACAGACCTTCGGTGATCAGTACTCGTACTATCTGGCCTCAGCCCACACCTGCCAGCCCACCCGGCAGGAGCTGACCCCTGCCGTTGGGACGAACCATGGCAGGGGGTACCCGCAGGGCCTCGGCTACAACATACCCGTTAGAGACGGCCCCCACTACCCTCTTCCACCCAGTCATGGCCTGTCACATGAACGTGTAAGGGCACGGGCCAGTCACCCAGCCCATTTACAGGACTATGGTAAAGTGTTTATCATGAACTTGGCACCCTTGTGGCACTCAGTTATGTTGTGCTTATTGGGGGGCCGGTAGCATTTCACAAGTACATGTACTCTGTTTCATTTTAAAAAAGTCTTTGGTTTTCATATAAATGGCTGCTGGTTTTTTTAATATTATTATTTGTGTATTTCGAAATGCATGTGTTGCGGCTTGTTTATGAAGTTTGAAGATTATTTCATAAATTTTGTAAACTTAAGTTATTTAATTAATTTTGCAAAATTGATTACGCCTTGATTTTGAGATTTTTTTTCTTTGTTGTGTTCTCGTAGTTTTATTGTGCTGATCATCACATGCAATTTTAAGTTTTAAATTGCCCATGTTTAGATGTAGTATTCGAGGAATGTTTCTGGTGAGTTGTACATGCATAGACATTGCTTTGCTCCACCAAGGTATTATAGGTGTAGTATAAGAATAATTTTGTTTATGCATGAAAGCTTATTTCATTATCAATACTTGGTATTGCCAGCAGCCATTTATGAAATCAGAGATTAATATTTGTTGGAGATTTGATATGTTGATGCCTCTTTTGTGATGGGCCGGCCTGACTGGTTGGTGGAGTTGGTAACTATTACATAAGCTACAAGGCCACAATCACCAAGTATTGATTATATGAAAGCTGTCCAGACATGCACATGAGGAGGGGTTACCCGAATGGGTAGAAAACACTTACCTTTTTATGTTTAGAGTTTTACCCTTATAGATTTAAGTGTTGTCCTGGAGAGAGAGAGAGAGAGTGTGTGAGTGTGTGCCTGCATGCACATGCCATGCATATGCATGTGTTTTCCTTGTGTGTGTGTGTGTGTGTTTGTGTCTGCATCTTAATACACACTTTAAGTTTAGTATATATATTTTAGGAATTAACACATACTGCAACAGTATAAGGTTCAGCCTAGTAATTTTTGATACATAACACATTGAAACATTTCATGTAAAAAAAGCAGCATTCATTGATTTGATCACATAAATGAATACAGTATGTTTTTCCCACTAGCTTGTACATGACAGCAGTGGTTCATGATGTCACATAGTATAACATTTCTTCCTGATAACAGGAATGAAAACTGCTGGAGCCCCCAGTGTACGGCGGTCACACTCTATGAATTTAAATGACATGACGGACATTAGATCAAGGGTGGAGCAGAGAACAGACAAGTCTGAGAATGCACCATCCTCCTACAACAGTGACTATGGTGGCAGGGACAGGTGAGTAGTTTGTGTTAGTGAATTTTTCTTGGTTGTGAATGTAAGATTTGTCATGCTTTACAAAGCTTTGGAAAAAATATTATTGGTCATTACGTTAACAGGATCTTTGAAAAACTAATTCGTCCTCATCTGCAAGAATCTATCCCTGCATTGACAAATTGTAATAAGATTAGGGATATAAGAACATAGCAGCAGGTCTCGTGTACAGCTGGGAAAATTTCCGAGTGCTACACCCACCCACAGAATTCGAACCCTACAAATGGGATACCAATGAGCTCGAAGCAGCTGGTAATTCTGTTATTCTGGTAACATTGTGCAAGGGAGGAGGGGGATGAGAGATGGACAGCTAGGGGTTAGGGGTGGTGGTAGTGTCACCGAGTTCTGTGCAGGAGGAAGTTGCCAAGTATTGTTTCTGTACAATAAGAATAGATGAAGGCAGAAGGGACCTAATATCAATTAGGTTAGATTAGGTTAGGTTAGATGGTCCTGCAATAACCTAGGCAGGTCATATTTTACCTATCTTACATAATACTTTACAGTACAAATATATGGTAGAGATAAAAAGCTTTTCACCATAGGGATGATACAGCAACAGTAGCCCATCTGTCTAATACATAACTGGACTCCTCATAACCAAAAGAAAGGAATTTCAAAAAAAATTTACAAGGGAATATGATTAGTAGGTCTATACTCTTCATAGACAGGTATTTAGGTCTATACTCTTCAGAGACAGGTGTTTAGGTGTATACTCTGCAGAGACAGGTGTTTAGGTGTATACTCTGCAGAGACAGGTGTTTAGGTGTATACTCTGCAGAGACAGGTGTTTAGGTGTATACTCTGCAGAGACAGGTGTTTAGGTGTATACTCTGCAGAGACAGGTGTTTAGGTTTATACTCTGCAGAAACAGGTGTTTAGGTGTATACTCTGCAGAGACAGGTGTATATAGGTGTACTTTAGGTGTATACTCTGCAGAGATAGGTGTTTAAGTGTATACTCTGCAGAGATAGGTGTTTAGGTTTATACTCTGCAGAAACAGGTGTTTAGGTGTATACTCGACAGAGACAGGTGTTTAGGTGTATACTGTACTGTACTCTGTAGAGACAGGTGTTTTATATAATAGGCTAGCTCATTGTAGATGTGTAAGGTGGTACAAATAGTATATGGCAATTAGTTCTACACTGGATACTAGACAATTTTCATTCGCTTTTTTGGGGGGGGGGGTTGTTATTTCCATATAAATTTTTATTTGAAAATCATTATTTTGATTCATATGTTTTGAAATGTTTAACAGTTATTTTATAAAACATTTATAGTACATCAAAGCTGAAGCTTTTACTGCAGTTTCTATCAAAGTTTACCTGTCGTGTCGTGCATTATATATGTACTGTATGATGTTGAATACATGTTGAAAATACTGTATAGGAGTCCATTAAAAATATACTATACAGTATGTGTTGTATGCATGAAGAAATCTTAATGTTTTTTCTAAAAATTTGCTTAATCTTTTTGTTTACTCCATAGCTCAATGAGTGATGGCCAAGAGGGTGACTTTGTTGTACAAAGATCACGAGGACTTGCCACTCTCAGTGACATGATGCGCGCAGTGTCTCCGAGACCCTCACAAGAATTAGATGCGCCGTACTCCTCCAGATCTACTACCAAAGAAAAATATAACATGGACAGTAAAGAAGAAGAATTAGGTGAGAGGAGTAGAGGGCTCAGTCGGCGTGGGAGCTTTAATAACTCTCACCCTGATCTCCCAGCCGCCGGTATGCCCTCTCGCTATGAAGAGAGACCACATGGCCGTTCAAGATCTCGTCGCAATTCAATTAGTGCAGAGGACTCCCAGTTAACAATAGAAAATTTTGGTGGAAGCCAAGACAACTTAAATTACATTTCCAGAAATCCTGATAAAGAACCTTTTGTACACACTGGTAGAAGGGAGAGTTCGAACTTGGAAGGGTCACATCTGCGGGACTCTCGAGAGGGCAGTGCGAGGCCTGAATCTCGGAGCAGTCGTGAGCGAAGCGTTGAAAGGCGGTTAGACTTCCATCGTGGTAGCATTGAGGAGTTAGATAATCGGTTGGTAGATAAATTAGAAAGAGAAGCTCTGGAACGTGAGAAACGTGAGCCTTCCCAATATACGAGCAAAGAAAGATTGATAGTGCTAGACCCTAGAAAAAGTTCAATGGAGGTAATGGACTCTGGAAGTGAGAGTGACGTTTCATTTGATAGAGAAAAGCAAATGGTAAAAGCTACTAGTTTTGCTGAGCTTTCAAAATTAAAAGAACAGCTTCCAGGAGGTATTAATATTATTTACATGCAATCAGACAAGGATGATTCGTCCAGGAGGAGTAGTAGTAAAGGTTCAGAGAAGAAGACCACCTTTGCTGCCTTGCCCAATCAGACCACTTGGAAGCAACAGAGTGCCCAAAGTCACTCTGATGATAATAAATCTGTTACAGGTAAGTTAATTTGTTTTCAGAGAAATATGAATGATGACCTCACATACCGTACTAACAGAGACTGTTTGGTACCACTACAGTCGCAACATAAGTATGCTTTGAATTTGACCACTTAAATTAAATTTTAAATGTTAGGAAAGGTGAATGATGCATTGAATGTGTTGAAAGGAATTTAACCTTTTTAATATATTTATTCATAAACACTCAAACCTCAACGAATAATATGAAATCTTCATGGTGTTTATGAGTATGACAGTGCACAAGCCATGTGATGTGTTACTTTGAGGTCAAACTAGCCTTGGAACCAGCATTTTACATTTGTCAACTTTTTTTTTAGTATACTTTAGCTATTTAACCTTTTCTCTTAAACCATATATCCATTTTATGACTATAACTATGGTAAGTAGATTTTTGGTTGACAGATACTGTACTTTAGTGTACTAGGTTTAGGTATTTAAAAAAAACCAACGTGATAGAAAGGTTTCGTGCATCTTTTAGTGTACTGCAGTTGTATTATGTGTAGGAGCCAAATTTTTTCCTGTATGAATGTTTCTCCAGTTCTGTAGTGGTTGTCTGTTGTTTATTTGGTTTCTTTATGCATGATTTTGAGGTAAAATTTTTTGGCAGTGCATCTATGGTATTTCATAAAAAGAGGAAAGCCTGTATGAGTTTTGTTTGATAGAGAATTACTGGAGAAGGTTTGTAACATGTTTACCACTCGACTGTATTTACACTGTATTCATTGAAGGCAGCCAGCTTTAGGGGTGCACCAATTTTACTATCTGTCCAGTTATCAGATTTACTAGATAATTTGAAAATCCAGTCCAAGTTATGTTGCCAGTATAATTTGTGATAATTTGTGTATAATTAGGCTGGGCTAACTGCAAGCCTACACCTGCACTCTTGCAATACAGTAGTCTTATGTTTTAGGAAGCTTCATCTACATGGTCATTCGTCTCTCCTAAGTTATATTTTTGTCCATGAAACATTCTAGTTTACAAGAAATAATATTAACATTACCTTCTCCATCAACAGCCACATATGTTACCTGTTGGACTTGGCTCGCCCTCTGTCCATCCATAACTTACCCTGTGATAATATAAGTCTTTTTATACTCTTATTATAATCATTATGTATATTTTACTCATATAAATCTTACAGTTGGTATTTTCCAAGCATAAAGAAATTAAAATTTTAACTATTTGACCAGGTACCAGATTTTTAAAATATCCACTATCTGGCTGGTTAGTCTATTTGGTGCACCACTAGTCAGATTACTTAGCTGTATTCTGTATTTTATTACTACAGTTAACACAAAATAAGGCTTCATTATGTACAGTCTTAAGAAACAAGCTTGGAGTTACTCAATGACTGATGGTTTGAAATAATGGACTTACTGTTATAGTTGTAGATACAGATACATAGACAAAATACAGGTTGAGAATCATGTATCCAAAATTCCCAAAACCAAAAAAAACTCTGAAAACTAAAGAATATTCTCGAAAACACAATTGATGTTGGTCACTCAGCTGACCTGAGCAGAGCCTAATGCACCCAACCATTGAAAGTTGGCTGGGAAACTTGGTTCTTTGTCAAAATAGTTTATAGCCAGACATGCTCACCTTATTCTGAGATTTGTGGTTTTTTTTTAGCAATGGGCTTTTGGGCTGTTATGGTGAAAATATAAAAAAGATCAGTAGAAATCCCTTTGGGTAATGATGAAAAAAAAGTAAAGAAAAGAAAGCACCACTCTTTATCAATAGCAAAGAAAATAGAGATGTGTTCATACATATTTTTTTTTTAGTCACCAGAAGTAATAAAAGCAGACTAATATTTATGGATATATTATATATTGTAATTTTTTTACCGCACACATGTCCATTAAATCTGGGCATTAATTAGCTGCTGTAATTACATAGGATACAATATTGTATAATGACCATATCTGATAACAACTTATACAGTCTATTGAGCACTATTAAGGAGTACAGGCCTTTCATAATTTGTGGGAGGCAGTAAAATACTAAATATTAATACTGTACAATAATTAATTTGAAATATCTGCTAGTAGACGATCAATTGTGCTTTCGTCTGCTGTATGGAGAGTAGGGAAACTGTGTGTATTTCCATCAGCTGATTGATTGTCTTCATTTGATGTTTATTTATTAACCTTTTAAAAACTTATTTTTGAAATACAGTATTATAAATATTAAATGGTTCTCTAAGAAAGGAAACATTAAAGCCATATTTAATGTTCTTATACTAAATGTGATGAGGATAAGCTGTAGCACCATTGGTATGTTAAACAAAGAACAAGTGAGGGATAGAGTAAAGTAAACAATTCTTCTGACAACACTGTTTCTCCAACACTAATTCCATCATTAAAAAACATTTTTTAATAAATTTTAATTCTTGAGTCTGAACAACTGCTTCCTGGACTACAATAACTCATACTCAAGGTGACTCATGTTGTGTTTGAGTGGCGTAGCACTGGGCCTGTTGGCTTCAGAGGCTTTGTTGACGACACACATGCCCATCCTGTGAAAAATCCAGGAAAAAAAAGTCACGAGGAAAAAAAGTCACCGAAGAAAGTTGCAGAACCTAGCCTAACGTAACCTGACCTAACCTATTTTATTACTTTAATTGTTGATGGTATTTAAATAAAGTGACTTTTTTCCTTTGACTTTTTTTTTCCTAGCCAAAATTGTGACTTTTTGTAACTTTTTTCCTGGGATTTTATTTCCATTCGCCCCTGCGGCTTCTGCCATCTGGTAAGAGCAAGGAAAATTGCCCATACATTAACATCAGCTGATCAACTATCCTCTTTAAAACCTACAATATTAAGAATACTGTACTGTATTTAATGCTTCTCTAAGAAATGAAACATTAGACCTATTAATGTTTAAAGTATCTTTTCATTCTGTATTTGTAAACAATTGCTGTAACTGCTGTTATAAATCAGCTGCACAGATTTGTATCATTAATATCCTGGTATAGGGTACACTGTATAGGGGCTATGATATCATTTTACTAGATTAGGCATTTAGTTGCAGGCTGTATGTCTCAATATGCAGTTAAAATGCTTTACAAAGAAAAAGTACATTCTATAAACTTTGGCCTGAACCCCTCAAGGTGAACTTCCACTCACCAAGAGGGCTGTAGGGGGAAAAAACTGAATCTGTAACACATCTGGCCCCGAGGATTTTGGATAAAGGATTCTCAACCTTAGCAAGGTTCTACAGGCCTGCCAACTGTTTATGAGGTACTGTACACAAATGCATGTGTCAGATGGCTCAACTTTTCTGCAATGTATTCACCAAAATTTGGGAAGATATATAAATGTAGTTTCTTAGACTACACTAAATCCCCAAATGTATTTTACTTTACTTATTATTCATTGAAACTGTTGATTAACCATATGGTGTGCTTTTCAGTCCATTGAGTTGCACAAGTGTGTTAAGTGGGAAGAAGTTAGGTATGGAGGGTAGAGTTCACAGCAGTGGCCAACCAAGTATATTTAAAGCTTAGACAAGAATAAAGGAAATTTGGCTGATAAAAAGTGAACCTGTTTATTCTAATCCACTTTGTGTAAAGGTAAACCTGTGCATATACCCTAGTGGAAGATCTCCAGTTCAAATATCCCACGCTGAAATTATCTAAAGTTTGAATGTTTGCATATTCACAATTTCTGCCAGAACAAAGTGAGAGTTTCCAGAGATCATTGCTCTGTTTTCTGTATTCTGCTATTGCACCATAGTTCCACTTTCATCATTGTTCTAGAATTTTGAATTTGAGGAAGTTTTGTTCTCTGTTTTTCTTTTATATTTATGTAATTTTTGTGGTTTTGCCTTTAAAAGGCTGTTCAATGAGCATCCACATGGTAGTGCTGAATCTAGTGGTGCTAAGAGAAGGCATGTTGTTCTTACCATTATGTAGAGAGTTTAAGTTCTGCAGAAATTAACAAGCGTGAGTTGGTGTATAACCTGAGGGAGTGTTACGGTGTTGGTAACGTAACTGTACAGATATATTACATCAAGGTTAGTGTATTGTGTTAGTTTTATACATAGAGTAATTCGGATCTGGGTATTACTTGTTTATGGGTGATGTAAGCGGTGTTGCAATGAAGGCTAAGTTAATAACTCCAGATAGTTCCTAAACGCAAATCACTGTATTCATGAAAGGCCTCAGCACTGGAATTGGCGTTAAGTATCACAACATCAGATAGATGGATATATATTCAGGAAAATTGTCATCAGAGTTCAGATTGGTTCAGCTTATGCATCAATAGGATGTGCATACAAACAATGCATTCTATAACTGAGATATTTTTATTAATATCTATTGCAGATAATATAAATTAGTGGTTTTAGAAAAATTGAAAAAGTATTTCATTAAAATTATGTTTTTAAGTAAAAAAATATAAACATCTATAAAATAAGTGGCATGGCAACCAACTCTTGGCACAGGCAGGTACTGAACACTTGCTCAAACTCTTGCTCCCACACACAACCCTTTCTTGTTATCAACAGTTGGACAAATCTCACCCTCTTACCGGCCAATGACACAAGTTTCTCGTTGCATCAACCAAATTCTCAACCACTTTTTGGGTGATGGTACTGGCTGCAATATCCAAAATTAGGTTTGGACTCTGGTTTAATAAAGCTGCAGGATCAAGAACAAGAAGTTTTTTATATACATTTGTTGGCTGTACACAATGTGAGGGTTTGTAGCTATGGCTAATATAAGCCTGTGGGAGGGGGTCTGGGAACTGTCAGGCTCTTAGTGACCACCTGAATCATTGGTTAATAAGAGGGTTAAGAATACAGTGAAGTGCTGCTTTTTACACTCGGGGAACTTAATGTTTTAGAATTTTTATGGTTTTATTTTAGCTCTGGGTTACCAATTAATTGAATAAAGATACAGTGCAGTACTTATGATTATAAATTGCATGGTACAGGTATTTACATTATGATAAAGGGATCAGCCAAGTTCAATGTGCAACAGGAAGCTGCATCCATGATTGATCCATTCATGTAGGATGATGCCTTTTTTTTTGTAGGTAATTAGTTGGCTTTAGAAAAATGACTGGAATGCATTTGAAAATGTACAGTGTAACTTTTTTGTAAGTCTACTTTCAGTAGTTGTCTTATTTGATTATAGTGAACTCATAGAAATCAGTGGCACTGAAGTGTGGTAACACTACTCGTCATGGTCGCAGACTATCACAGTTGACTTGGAATCGTGAGTGTGCTGCATTTTGTTCAGCTGTGAATGCTAGACGTTGACAATGGTGGTGCCTGTAGTGGATTGTAATATACCTGCTGGTATACTGTATGTATTTACATAAACAGTAAAATATTACATACAATTGACATTTGAAAACCGCATTAGATATCAGGCATGGAGCAATAAGTTTCAAATTTTACTAGTTTAGTTAATTTTAATTTTTTCCAGTTAACCTGATTTTTTAACATTAAGTAAGTTATATATTTTTTTATTAAATTAAGTTAACCATTCTGTGTCAAATTTGTTAAGGGGAATTTTCATGTGGATTAAATAACTTAATATCCTGGTAATGTTTTCCAAAAGAGTCAATGAATAATGAGTTAGGCAGTCTGGCACACTACAGTGGGGTATGCTATAACGAACGGATCCTACTACGAATATTCCTATAACGAACGGTTTTACCTATAAAATTGAGAATGCTATAACGAACGAAACTCCTACAACGAACATTATTTATTTATTTATTTATTTTATTTATTTATTTATTTTTACTAATTTATTGTTTTTTATTACAAGTATTAATGATACTCATTATTTCAGGGGTTTAGATGCATATTTATGCACTTTTTTACCATTTTTACAATTTTATATTATATTTTTCAGTGTTAAGTGGTTGTATTTGGGGCCCTGGAACGGATTAATCCTATAACGAACAAGGTTCTAGAACCAATTAGATTCGTTATAGCATACCCCACTGTACTTCTAAAAATTTAGACTTCTGCAAAAATTCTGAAAAATGTTTGATTATAATTTATGAAGGTTTCCAACTCACTCCATTGTCTTATTTTTGGCTGTAACAACATTAGTTTCGTTGTTATTGCTTTTAAGTAAGAGGAAATATGTATCAATACACCCTTTCTAAATTTTGTTCACATTCATGACTCGACCTCTGTACTAGGTTCAGTTAATTTGTACTGATCTCATAATAAATGAGAATCCTGTTGCGCTCATTAGTTGCACGTTGCTGAGTAGAATGGTCTTCACTGCGAGGCTGGGGGTTCATATATACGAGTCCACCGGAAGTGAATGTCACTGCTGGCCGACCACCGATCAGATAGACAGCTAGACTTTGCTGAGAAACTCGCCGCGGGATCGGCTGGTCAGCGACAGTTGTAGGGGAGAGTATCCACAACAACAGAATATGAAATATTTGGACATGAATTTAGAGCCAGTGGAATGATCTGTAGGATAAATTTTTCTTCTTTTGATTAAGCTTGTGTGTACCCTGGGAAGTGAAAAAGAGGAAGAACAAGGATTTTTTTTTCAAACACCTGAATAATAGCAATGAAAGTTTTTTTTTTAAGGGGGTGATAATAATGAGAGATTTAAATACTGTAGTTGATGACAGAAGTGAATAAAGTTTTTGGAGAGCATGTTGTGCCAGGAACAAAATAAATTATAAAATACTGGTGAATATGTGCACGTTTTAAAAAAAGTCAAACTACATACAGGTGGATAGCAGACTACAGTGTATGATGAAAATTTTATCTTGCATTGTACCGTACATTTTATCTTTCATTGACTATTCTTTAATTTTTCTAAATATTTTCTTTTCTCTTTATCTTAGATGAAAACATGGAACCACAAGTCATGGCCTCAGAACTCCACAACGTTAGACTAAAATTAGAGGAGAAACGTCGGAGAATAGAGGCAGAGAAGAGAAAAATGGAACAGGCAATGAATAAACAACGGCAAAAGCTAGGCAAGGAAGCATTCATGCAAGCTGTTGTGAAAGGGGTGAGTGTAACCATGAGTAGTAATGTCTTCTCTATTATAAATGTTCCATTTTTGGGGATTAAACATTTTCAGTATCATACAATGTACTGATTAGTTTGTGCTAGATATTAGCCCAAGGGAAAAATTAATTTTTTTTCCCAGAAACCCGTACAGTACCAAGTTTTAATTAAACCAACTTGTCCAGTATCTTTATTATTCATTACATCAGAATATCTTAGTACTGTAATTGTTTTGTTATTATTTGGAAAACAGATTATAGAAACCTCATATTTATCTTTACAATGTAAATTTGATCTGGATAATTTAGTTTAGTAAAGTAGTTTTATTTTAGTACAATATTCTGAATAAATTCTTAGAAATTTGTAGTTTTTACATGTAGTTCATCATTATACAGTGTAGTATGTTATCTTCTAGTACTGTATTAGATAACTAATCTCATATGTATTGGAAATCTTAGCACGTTTGATTTTTTCTATAGAAAAGATGGTTAGAACAGGGTCATTAGTATACTTTCTGAGCTAAAACCATCAGACTTGTAGACAGTAGTACAGAAACCATCTTATTTCCATATTAGAAGTAGTAGTTTCAGTGGGAATGTTTGAGGTTGGCAAGAACAATTTATTGAAGAAGAATATGTCTGATATTTAGATAAAGAAATTTAAAAATGCTGAAAAAAGGCATATTACCAGAGCCCTGAAGAGACCAATGGGTCACCAAATGCAACAAGTATTGATGACTTCTTGTTGCTAACCACTTTGTGTCATAACAGTACGATAGATCATCAAGTTTTGAATACTGGAAAATACTTAATCCCTTGTACACAGGGACCTCTCTGTACTGAATAAAATATTAAAAGTGGCATCCCCGTAGTGAAGGGGATAAGGAACTGCATTATAGTAGAGATAGCAATTGATAAAGTAAATAATGGATCACTAAGATGTTATAGAAATGAAAAGAAAATATATGTAGAGACAATGTGTGAAAGTAATATGCTGTACAGGTATCCCTCGTTTAGTGCTAATGTCACGCAACGTAAGTTCAGTTTAGCGATAACATAATTTTACACCCTTTATCACTTAATGTTAGGTCAAAATTTGGTTTAGTGATAGCTTGACTCACTGGGAGGTGGAAAAAACTGGGGATTAGGTGGCCTGTGAGATGGCATGCTGCCATTGTTAAATGTAATGAAACTATAAAAGTTGTGGAAAGATCATTACAATACAGTACTGTGGTTTGGAAATAAAGGAAATATACAGTAATATAAAACTATACAATAAGGAAAGTGAAGGGCATGGGAGTGCATGTGTGTGAAGTGAATGTATTTGTGGAGGCAGTTGGCTGTAACTGCATCGCGAGCCCAGCCGTGCTCCCCGACTCCCTCTCCCAATGTGACTTCATGACATACACACAGTGCAGTGCGGCGGCAGCCACACGTATCTGAATCAGCTGGGTGACTGCCCGGCTGAACTGTGTCCCATCACCCAGTGATGTGCTATTGTATTTTATGGTATACTGTGTATCAATTTTATTGTTTATCATAGCAATGTTTGTTAATTTTTGACGTATGCAATTGGAAATTTGTTCGAATTAGGCTCCTGTTTTGCTTACTAAATCGTTTAACTCAGTACCACATTGTTTATATAGAAGTTTGGTATTAATAAATCAATTGTTTAGCTAAGAAACCATTTATAATAAACTTGTTTATTATTATTAGGAAGTACAGTACAGTCAGTTCTGCTATAACGCGATAGTTGTGTTCTTGTAAAACGTCGTGTTATAGAAATTCGCGTAATAGAAATAACAGGGCTTATGGAGAAAATAGGGTTGGGTGCAGATTACTACTTGAAATCAAAAAAATTTTAGTAGTTAGCCTAACACAAAGGATGGCACAG
The DNA here is from genome assembly GCF_018991925.1 of Homarus americanus. Taxonomy (NCBI): domain Eukaryota; kingdom Metazoa; phylum Arthropoda; class Malacostraca; order Decapoda; family Nephropidae; genus Homarus; species Homarus americanus. The sequence goes on from NW_024739403.1 coordinate 3,058,808, forward strand.
TCTAAATAAATGTTACATTCATATCTAATAATGAAATCATGCAGTAAATGTAACACTTTACCGTGAAAAAATATGAATATAACTTGATGAGGGAGAAGGGTGATTTTGAGGTTGATAACATCGAGCTTCTCTTCAAGTGTTATAGCCTTTCTTTTACGATCATCACCGGGAATGCGATCACCAGAACGCTTCTTGGAGATATTCTTCTTTACCATATTCACAGTTAATAACACAAATTTGGAGAAATAGTAAGCAAAAATCGCGTTACAGCAAACAAGCGTTCGCGTTTTACAAATATTCTTCCTCTATTCATAAATCGCGTTAGAGCCAATTCGCGTTGTCAAAACACACGTTATAGCAGAACTCACTGTACTGTATTCGTACTCCGTGTTTACCACCCCGTCATTTGAACCTGTTGTTTGCCCTCCGTACTTTGGGGTTATCCCTCGTTTAGCAATAGTTTAGCTTAATGTTAGATTATTCAAGAATGCAACCCCATCGTTAAATGAGGGACACCTGTACTGTATACGAAAGATAGCAAGAGTAAAGAAGGTCGGTAGGAGACATCAAAAAGGCCAATACTAAGGTGGAACAGAATGCAGGAGTGTGTGTGTGTGTGTCTGTGTATATACATAAATAGGAATTATCAATGAAAGAATGTGTGATGTAGTATTATGAAGTTTGGTACATGGTGTGTGTGTGTGTGTGTGTGTGTGTGTGTGTGTGTGTGTGTGTGTGTGTGTGTGTGTGTGTGTGTGTGTGTGTGTGTGTGTGTGTGTGTGTGTGTGTGTGTGTGTGTGTGTGTGTGTGTGTGTGTGTGTGTGTGTGTGTGTGTGTGTGTGTGTGTGTGTGTGTGTGTGTGTGTGTGTGTGTGTGTGTGTGTGTGTGTGTGTGTGTGTGTGTGTGTGTGTGTGTGTGTGTGTGTGTGTGTGTGTGTGTGTGTGTGTGTGTGTGTGTGTGTGTGTGTGTGTGTGTGTGTGTGTGTGTGTGTGTGTGTGTGTGTGTGTGTGTGTGTGTGTGTGTGTGTGTGTGTGTGTGTGTGTGTGTGTGTGTGTGTGTGTGTGTGTGTGTGTGTGTGTGTGTGTGTGTGTGTGTGTGTGTGTGTGTGTGTGTGTGTGTGTGTGTGTGTGTGTGTGTGTGTGTGTGTGTGTGTGTGTGTGTGTGTGTGTGTGTGTGTGTGTGTGTGTGTGTGTGTGTGTGTGTGTGTGTGTGTGTGTGTGTGTGTGTGTGTGTGTGTGTGTGTGTGTGTGTGTGTGTGTGTGTGTGTGTGTGTGTGTGTGTGTGTGTGTGTGTGTGTGTGTGTGTGTGTGTGTGTGTGTGTGTGTGTGTGTGTGTGTGTGTGTGTGTGTGTGTGTGTGTGTGTGTGTGTGTGTGTGTGTGTGTGTGTGTGTGTGTGTGTGTGTGTGTGTGTGTGTGTGGATTGAAACTGTTTGTCTATTTTTTAAGGCTAATTATATCCAGTGAAACCATTACTAGCTCTAACACAACTTTCAGTTGTAGGTATTGTCTTTTATCTGCCTTGTAGATAAAATGTATGATGGTTGGTCACATTACTTTGTGTTGAAAAGAAATACTGTATGAATATTTGAGTAACCACTTAAAACACTCCCCACCACCCTAAAGTCTGTATGATTGGCAGGAACTAGATGAATGATGTACCGTATCTTCACTTATGCTTTTCTCTGGCAACATTAATACAGTAGAACGTCGATTTAAAGTGATTCAATTTAAGATTATTGATTTAAAGCGACACCCACAATTAAGGACAATGTTTTAATTTAAAGCGAATCATTCCTATTTTGCTCGAGTCAATCTGGTGCATCATATTTAAAATTTTGTGCCTAATGTTTCTCTGGGCATGCTACACTGTCCTAAGGGCAAAGCTGTACTGTACATGTACTCAAAATAATGTACTAAATGATTACTACAAATTTTTACAAATGCAAACTATAGTATGTTTATATTCAAATTAATCACTATCTTATAAGAATTCCAGCAATGTAAATTATAGTCTCCCCAGTCACTTCTATTACTTTTTATAAGCAAAAAACATTAACTCAAGCTAAAGGACATAAATAAACACATAAATACTTCACTAGACCTTCGGTGCCAACTGTCAAACATGTCACTTCCCTCCCTCCCTCCCCCTATTTTCCCTCCATCCCTCCCCCCTATCTTCCCAGCCAGGGTTTGGTGTCTTAGGCTTAAAGTTTTTATCTTATATAATGTCACAGACAAAATTTAGGAGAATATAATTTGTATTGCTGGAATCCTTGCAAGACAGTGAATAATTTGAATATAAACGTCATATATTTTGCACAAGAGATAAAAATTTTTGCTCTTTGTACTAAAATTCTTAAACTAGAACTAAAATTTGTATGTCTAATGCGAGCTATAGCATGTTTATATTCAAATTAATCACTATTTTATAAGAATTCCAGCAATGTTAATTATATTCTTCCATGTCAGTTTCGTGACATTTTATTAGAGAAAAACTTAGATAAATAAGCACTAGATATTGGCATCAACTGTCAAGCATATCACCTGAATTCTCTCCTCCCCATCTTCCCAGCCAGTAAACAGACCATTTCGCATCCCTTAATTTTAGCCGTGTTGATATATTGAGTGTTTGTTTTAACATAATACTACAAAAAACAATGTTTGTTTATTCTAAGAGATGGGCTGAGGTGCATCTCAGTCTTTTTAGTGTTATGTGTTTCTCTCAAGTACCAAACTAAATTATTCCATTGAAACAACACTTCGATTTAGTGCGAATTCGGTTTAAAGTGACCTCTCTTGGAACGTATCTCTCGTATCTCATGTTATCTCATGTTATATCGGACGTTCTACCTACTGTACAGTATACAGTATTGAACGGAGCCATCCGTATATTTTCATATTTAGGCTCATTGTTTCCATTTTAACTCATTTATTTGGCAATGGAGTCATAGTACAGAAACAATTATTCATGGATTATAAAAAAACACAGCAGCAGCAATAAGCTGAAAATGCATGAAAGATGTAAATGGTACACTACTTTGATACCTGTACACATATATAGTGACATGAGGGAGGGTCATTTAACAAGGAATTTTACTGCTTTATGACCAGTTTCCATGCATGTTTGGGCTAGCTGTAATTACTGTACCTGATGGCAGCTCCTAAAGAAGCATGGTCTCATATGGCCTATCTCATAAATTTCAAATTTATGTGGCCATTACTCACAACCTTGGTCAACCCAAAAATCTCCCCTCCACATTCAAATTCATGCATCTCTGACCCCATTTGTCCCCTCCATTCCCTTCAGATGGTCAAACCATTGCAGCCTACTTATACACAAAACCTCACCAATATTCCCAATACACTGCAGCCCACTTTGCTCTGAGCAGGGTTTCCTACCTCTCAACATCACATTACACATGTATCTTACCATTGTCTTATCAGCTTGTTCAGGTCTACATACATTGTCTCTTTAACCCACAATGTGGACTCACTCAACGTTTATTGATTGATATGGTCAAAACCTGGAGAAGTGAGACACTCGTTAACTACTGATTACATTCCATTACATGTATACATTATACATCAGTTAGTAAATACACTATTCTGTATGGTTATTATCCAAATTGCCTTACACTATGCACGTATGTAGTTCACAACATTACACCATAATATAAACATTCACTGTGTTGTTTCACTCACCTGTGCTGGCTTATAGCTCCACTTAACTCCTCGTATTGTTCCAAGTAACTCCTAGTTATAGCTAGTGTGTGTACACTTGATGGGGTTGGACGATACTGTGTGCCAGAGGCATCCCGAGCCCCTATCTATGGTCATAACAATGAAATGCTTGTTCTATGGCTGTGCTGTTTACAAACATCTGGCAAGGTCACAGGTCACGCGGCCACATCGGAGTCAGAGGTCGTGGCGTACGAGGGCGGCGATAACAATACTGTAAGAACACATTTCTCATGCTGGCTGCAGAGAGAAAGTTCTTTCTTTCTCTCACAGTTAAGACAACAGCTACCTAAACTACTTCTAGCCACTTACGACTTTGCAGCTGTCAAACATATTTTCATAAAGACTTCTCATGGGAATATACCAAAATAGGTAAAGTGTAGAACATCAAGTTATAGTCTCCATGACACAGTAAGGTTAATGGTTAAAATCCTCAGAGAAAAGGGACAAGTGATATGCGAGTTGTGCAAGATAGATGCAAAAATTTACAGAAAAGTGTTGAAGCAAGTAGAAATACCCCAGCACAATCTTCCTCTTACCCTTAACTTGCACAAAGAAATATTACAGTAGACAGACCACAACAAACATCATCGACCTGTCATGTTGGGGATCATCAGGGTTTGGTTCATGTTTTTGTACTCCCACCTTTGCATATAGAAGACAAAGGATGTTGCATATTCATGATGTATTTTAGTCGTTTGTGAATTGCCATGGCATCATTGATTCAATTTTACCCGACTACTAAAAAAATAATTTTTTAGTTTGCCAAAAGTAATGCGATCATTACACAATAGACAAAAATTCAAATTTGTACTGAGGTAGAAGAGACAATACCTACTTACTATATGTGCTAGGAAGGAGATGGTTTCTTGTTTATTTTGTCCTCCTCCTCTAGCTTCCTTTACTATTATTTTCCATATTTGTTTTCCTCAAATTTTTTCTGCCTTTTTTATTTGTTTATTTTCCTTATTATTTCTTTTTTGTTTCATGTTTATATTCTTTTACTTTTTCGTCTTCAGAGATTCACATATCCTTATGCCTTAAGTTGTTGGCTGTTATTAAATATTGGTTTTGTATTTACTAATTTGGGTTACTAGCAACAAACCAATTTATACGTTCATTATTTAACCAAAACATTTATTATTTTTTTTTACATACCATAATACCTCTCTTAACCAATAGTTTTAAAATTTAAAAGAAAAAAAATAACCCATAGAATTCCTGCCCATTATGTTTGATGTTCATGTGAAGAAGGTAAATGGGCAAGGAAGTACATACACAATAGCACCTAACTCCACCTCTCCCGTCAATATACCGGTGTAACCCCCCATAGGGAAAGGGGTCCTCTACGGGATCCTCAACCCCCACCACGTCAGAGCCAGATGCTTTGGACACAATGGTAGATTCAGTGGAACAATCCTTGCCAAAGCATCCCTCCTCTCTTACCACCACTGCTACTCCATCTAATCCAGACTTATCGCTGAAGGTAACCGTAAGTGTAGCTGCATGCCTGGAGTATGGCGCATGTCTTGTCTGTTGCTTCTACTATTCACACTTTATCCACTTCTTGTAACAGTACAAACTTTTATTCTTCTAGATTTGGTTTTGTGCATCATACAGTACTGTACTGTATGTAAGAGTAGTGTGTACTGTATTATGACATCCCATTAGATATAGTTTCACTGTTATATTATGTTAATGTTTTGATGTATTTCATGTTGTGTACATAACTTGAGAATTTGGAAACTAAACTTGTGAGATGTAGTCTTAATTCCAGTTGCAAGGTTATGTGATATAGGTATAAATTCCTCTGGTGTGACAAATATAATGTATGTTTTGAGTTCTTTCACAATATTTGGTTAATACAGAATTGGATGCTTTACAGTATTTTAACATTACTCTTTTATGTTTTAGAAGTGTATGGTAATTTCAACTTTTGCATGAGACTATAGGCACCAAAATTGTAATTATGCTCACTTTGATGCCAATTGAGTTGGTTTTACCCATATCTACCACGTTATTTCAGCACTTCCAAAATTTGAAAAGGCACTATTTATCAAGATTACTGATGGAAATTGTAGATGCATTATTGTTCTATGTTTATTTCAAAATTGTGCGAGTTAAGGTTGAAATACAGTACATTGTTATGTTTATGAAGGCTTAGTCAACCAGAACCTTGATTACTATATTAAAAAAAAATTGCATACCAGACTGACCCTGCAAAAGCTGAAAATTTTTACATACAATACTGTACTAATTGAAAGAACAGAGTAGGTGAAAATGAAAAAAGAAATTAAAGCATAAAATAATTATTTCTACAATTAGTCTTTTCCCTGTTAGTACTCGGATTTCATTTTTGTGTGTGAAAGTCCACCTTTTGAGAACCTTATTGACTGTGTGCTTCAAGATCTTGACAGTATCTTCATGAGAAGGGCATGACAACAAGTACAGAAGTGGGGTACAACACAGTGCTTGTGATGAGGGTGTCTTATTGCAAGTGGCATCATGGCCAGCCATTGGACAACAGTAGCCATTGCTACCATGTATGCCATGAAATTTCAAGTTTGCATTATACAGTACATTGTACTTGCAGTATCCTCTGCCTCAGTTATCAAGGTTTTTGTTGATAGGTCTTTGACATTGATAACAATAATTATTTAAAATTTAACATTGTCATTGTATTCACTACAGGATATAGGGTCTGATGTGAACAGTTTGTCCAGACGATGGTTGGAGGGGGAACAGCAGACGGAAGAGTTGCGCACCCCGGACCTTGACACCATGGACTACGACCAATACCACCAGTCTCTGACACAGTAGGTTACAGGTCTAGTGAGAAAGGAGGGAATGAATTCAGAATATTTTTATGGTAGGAAGATGGTGCAGCACCTCAGGAAAATTTGTGAACTTAGTCTTTTGGAATACAAAACAATATCTAGGACCTTGAGTTATTTTGAATGGAATTCCTGTTGGTAAGGGTAAAAGTGTAACATCTAGTCAAAGTCTTAAGTAGAATTGTAAAAAATTATTCTTAAAAAATAACAGTGCAGAAAGTGTCAAATATATATGTACTTGTAGATGAAAATCATAAAACTTAGAGGTTACAATAGATCAGTGCTTTTTCTATTTTGTAGTTTGCGTGTAGAATTCCCTTACAAAATTGTCGGTCATGTAGAGACACTTGCTGCCTTAGCTTTAGTTAGCAGTAATGACATCGTAACCTTTTAGGATTAATTCAGTGGCTTTTTTCTCACTTTTCATTGAAAAAATAAATTTTTCAGAACTATGTAGATATTCCATATGATTTTGGTGGATTAGATACAGTATACGTAATACATAAAGCAGTACAGTACATTCCATAGATGTAAGAGAAGAGCATGTAAAGTGAACTTGCTTTTCATGAGCTACGTTAGTGTTACATTGGCTTACTAGAATACAAGACTTCTCACAGTAGGAGTAATATAGTATTTTATAGGACATAATAACTGGATATATTATCCTGGTGGCTGTACTCATTTCCCTAACTTATACTACATGCACTAGTTGGAATTAACGTATGCATAGATGTGTATTTATGTATATTATATGCATGTAGTATACATACATATACAACTTTGCATGCAGAAATATATATGCACAGTTTTATTATTCTGTATTTTAGGTTTTGAAACAGTTTATTGAAATTTATTTACGGTATTTGTTTATTTCTTATAGAAAATATAATTGACATTGAGAATGAGTCGCTAGTTCATATGCAGTTATTAAATGCCGCTAGATTACTTTTGCCAGCCATAGTCAAGATTTTTGCATTAGCATTGCTTATTTTGCCTGGCATTCGGTGGCTACAACCTCAATTTATGCATTACTAGCTTATATGATTTTGAATATGAGAAATTTTGTATGCAAGGGATCGTACACCCTTGAGTAAGTCGGTAGACATCAAGTAGTTTATATTTTAGTTCAATATCAGATACAAGGATCTTTCATTAACTACCAGAGAAAACCAAAAGTATTAATATAATTATAATGTGCTAATAATTTTCTTTAACATTTATTTAATGCTAGATACTTACTTTTTAATTGAGATTACCAACTAGATACTTACCATTGATTGGCTTTTGTTATAGAAGAAGGACATTGTAACAAGAGGTGATGGCAAGGTGCACAGCTCTACTACATATTGCACAATAAATTGGTTGTCATAAGAATATAGCATGTCAGGGGGGCGTACTGCATAACTGTTTGGTCATGTAAGGATACAGCACGTCAAGTTACATATTGCAAATTCCGAGATGGAAGTACAGTACTGCTCACAGTACTGATGAGTCATTTGTGAAACCATGCCAACACCCGCTCATCTCACTGTAGAGAACACGTCAACAACACAAGGCGGGGGTGTCTTGTATTCCAAAACAGCAGTTACGCATGAAGGTTTCTTCTCTTGTGTATCAGTGTCAGGGAGGCCCAGGACTCGTATTTCATTTATAGTAGATGAAAAATGACCCATGGCACAGCCTTCCATAGTCACAAGAGCTGGAATCTTCATGTGTAATGGAGTGAGCTATTTACCACACAGCCCCTATTAATAAGGTCAGGTAACCAGGTCAAGTTGCCAGGCTCAGTGACCTGGTGTGAGGTAGCCAGGTCACGTTACCAGTAACGAAGTCAGGTAGCCAGGCTCTTGAACGGGCCATCACACAGGTAAATGACTGGTACTTATCTGTAGCAATGAGAATGTCTTATGTCTCTCTTGCTGTATAATGCTTAAATTGTTATCTAATGGGGGATGTTTAAGGAACTGATTGTAGCTTTAAGGTTCTTTTTTTCATGTTTGCATGTATTTAGTTGATATTTCATGCCTTCATCATTACTGTCATAAAGATTTTGGATATTTCATTAATATTGCCTAAAGCTTCATGAACTGAAGTGTAATAGGCAAGTGTTGTGTCTGCCTCTATGCACCTATACATACTGTATATTATGGAGTCTCACGTGAGGTTTGCCCTTATTTTGTATTGTGCAAATCAGTTTCTGTTACCGGTAGGTGTAAACTGAATATTAAAGCCAAAAGCAGTTCCTTAAAGAGAAGACTTGGACATTCTATTAATTGGTTGAAATGCTTTACCTACTAATGAGTTTACATGTGGAGGAAAATTTTTTGAGGAGTTGCTGTTTTTAACCAAAGCTATATTGTCAATAGCATTACTTAAAGTTTGTCTAAATATTATTGATTAAAATTAGAATGAAATATGATGTTACCCTGGCATTGTCTATTACTATCAGCTCATAGCTTGAGATTCCATTAGTAGAAACAGTATATGCATAATGTCACTCATTTTGGTTGTTCAGTGCTGGCCATTCTTGTTGTGGCTCTAGGCTGAGGAATCTCTGTCTTTTTGATATTATGCATTATGCTATGAAATGGCATATTTCTCCCATTTAATTAGCCATTGAATTAACAGCATCTGTCTTTCTAGTTAAACTATTCAATGAGATCCACAACTTCAGTTGTGGAAATCTTCATATTCTTCTATGCTAACACTCATCATTATCATGTACTCTCATTTATTGGAGGGCGTCATACACTTGACAATGATAATTGTCATTCTCTTACACGTTCACTCACTTGAGGTGCTCTCACATTCTACTCCATTTTCACTCATCATACTGATGGTCTTATCATGTTGTCTTGCCCAATATGGTGATGAAAGCAGTACTTTACCTCCGGAATTTTACTACAGTATGAGAAAATAATGTAAAAGACTTTGTCAGCTTTTTCAGCTTTGAGCCAGGTTTTTTATGAGAACAATACTTTCTAAATATGACCATCCTCTCCATTAGTTGCTCCTTGATGTGGAAATTATTTTTATCTGTATTTTTGAGTATCTTAGCAAGGTTCATAAAACAGTAATTCCTTCGAAATAAGTTGAATGTTTTTTGGTGAATGGTTGTCTGCACGTTTGGCCTTTATTATTAAAATTAATTTTAAATTACTTTTGAATACTAAAAGTTTCATTTCTGCTTCTGTTGGCCTTGTGCTTTACTTTGCCTTTTGCTTTTGCATGCTAATTTTGTCTTAGTCAAGCTTTGACTATTACATCACACTACAGATTTTATTTGGAAAAAATTCTGCCTTTTTGTTAAGTTTGTAATTCATAATTATTTAACATATTGCCATTTTTTATTCAAGTGAGTCATGCATGTCTTTTAAAAGGAAAGAAACTGCTTTAAGTCTTCATAATTTTTTTAAGAAAGTAGTTGTAAAAAAAGAACTTTTCCTACTGTACTTTTTCTATACCAAGATGAATGCAGAGTTAAGTATTCTGAAACTTCATTGGTGGCCCTAGGCTCCTCACAGTTGTTTGTTGAGTGAGACTGGCATGTTTGCTGTAGTGTGTGGTGCATGTGGTGGTGTGTTCTTGCAGTGGGGAGAGTGGTTTGGAGGGCTCTCGACGCTCTTCCTTGGACCACCCTTATGCTGTACAGTTGCGGCGGAGATCCTACGTAGGCCGAGATCCTAGAGAGCGAGCCTCCCGAGATCCAAGAGTGGACCCACGTCGAATGAGCCTGTACCTGGAGCCTGGCACCTGGCGTTCTGCTAACGATCCTGGAACACTACCTCTGACACCCCCGCGTCGCGTCTCCATGGGCCCAGACTCTTTTACACCACCTTACAGGATGACCGACTCCCTTACCGAGATCCAGAGCGACATCCAGCGCCTGTCACACCAGCAGCAGCAGATTCAAAGCCTTATGCACAACGGAATGAATCCACCAACCAACCAGGCTATGCAACAACAGCCACCTCATGGGCAATTTTATCTCCATGACCAGGTTGGTCCCCCTCCCTTTTTTCTTTATTAAAAACATCCTAAAATATTTTTGTGACATCCCCACACATTGTTTATCCATTTCTTGTTTTCAACCACCTTTTGCAGTTTCTCACTATTCTGTACAGTAAGACCTCTTTAAGTTGGACTATAAGGGGCTCAAGGCTGTCCAGCTTGTATGTAATCTCCCTCACTAGGTGCTCTCAACCATCATTTTGCTGAAAATCCCTTCCCAAAACAATTTTAAAGTTAACAGTATACATTTGCACTGCACTTACTTTTATTGTAGCAGGTGAATCTTGAGATGTACAGTAGGTTAATGGGGGGCTGCTTACACGTATAATACAGGGATGCGTCGTTTAGCGATCGGGATGTATTCCTGAAAAATAGATAGCGAAGTGATTTGATAACTTAGTGACCAGAAACGTGAAATAATATCTTAAACAAGGGTTAACAAGGAATAATATCTGTGGAGATGGCGCGTAATTGTGTAGCCGAGTCGCCGGCTGACCGATTCACCACCCACTAGCACTCACAGCGGGTGAGGCTGAGCTGTGAGCTATGTTATTGTTCAACTCCTAATATTGGGTAGACATACATAATTTTTCTTCATTTTCTTGTACTCTGTTATATGCACACACGTTCATTCATATAGAATGTGTAAAAAAAAAATATATATATAAAAAAAATAGAATACAGTAAAGAGTTCTTACCTGGTCTGCAGTTAGGCGACAAGAGCAGAGTGGAGGGAGGAGGAATCACTTTAATATACAATACCAAAAGGTAATGAACAATCGGTACAGTACTCATTAACACTCCAAAGTCACAACAGTAACGGAGATGCACAGTGATTGATAATATACATAGCAATATAGTGAAGCACAGATTGTAATGTTCAAAGGCAGAGTAAACACTAGTATGATAGGGACATACAAGGGTTTTGTATTAAAAGAAAAAAGTTTGAACATGATTTTCACTGCATCATTCATCAAGAGCAGGGGTCACCAAACTTTTTTCACAGTGGGCCGGATAACTGAAAGAATGACGAGCGCGGGCCGCATAATATTTAAATTTAAATTGTATCACAACGTCTCGTGTTCCATACGTTTTATCAAGCAAATTCAAGTACCGTCGGCGGGCCTGATGAACTGACGTCGCGGGCCGTAGTTTGGTGACCCCTCATCAAGAGGAACTGTGTGCCCAGCCTTTTCCACCAAAGTTTATACAAGTGATGACCTACTGTACTTGTAAAAATTGTCAACAAAATAATAGCAAAATGCTTAAACCACCTTCAATTTTGCAAACTTCTGGCAGAGGTTGATTGCCAGTATTCAGACCCTGTCCTTCACAACAGAGTCCAATGGCTTTCTAGGGGATGGCAAAACAGTTTACTGTAATAATCTGGAAAAGTTATTAAATTCCTGAAAATGACACACTGAAAGTAGCCTCATACAAAAATTTGCATGAACAAATGAATATTCTAAGTTATTGTTTGCCTTTAAATTGGAAACATTTATTTTGTGTTTAGACTTGGACATACAGGGGTATAGCTAAGTACAGTAACAAGCTGGAAGAAACAGGATTAATATCAGCAAGTCAGTTTACAGTACCAGACAAGTTAGAAGTACACATTCATTCACTTATGTTTACAATATAAGTTGTTTTTACTTTGCAGCAGGGCAGCCCAGTGCGACGTATGTGGGGCCAGCAGTCGGGCAGTGATGGTTATTCGTCCATGTCACCAGCCACCAGACGTGCCCAGTGGGGGCCAGCCAGGTACTACCACCTCTCTTCTTAGTGTTGATTTTTGCCTTATTCAGATAATGATATTAAACCAAGTCTGCTCTGCACTTTCTTGTACCTTACTTCAGACAGGCAGTAAGTTGATATTATG
>NW_024739403.1:3076269-3118016 GCF_018991925.1 Homarus americanus
CTCTTGTGACCTGTCGTGTAGAAAGGCCTTGGGCTCGTAGGTATGGTAGTAGGTGGGGTGGATGATTGCTTTTGACTGCAACTGTACAGGTGATTCAAATTACAGGAGAGAACAAGAGAACTCTTTCCAGTACCTTTGTGGCTGAATCATTTGCATGATTCAGAGATCACACACTTAGATATTACCCTCACTCCATTTTCATCTCCTTGATCTAACCCTCTCCCTCCCACCATCTGCCTCCATAATAATACATTCTTTTTGCCAGTGTTTCAACTCCCATTCTTTCAATATATCCAAGCCGCCTAGGCAGACCTTGATCAACTTTTTGTTCAACACTTGTCATTTCTTCATATCAATCTCAATTCTGTACTTCTTATTAACCGCATCCTACTCACCTGACGTAGTATTGCTCTCAAGCTTGTCTTTCCTGTTACTTAATTATTTGTCTTCATCCTCTTGCATCCAGAGTCCAAGCTTCTTGCCTAAATAGTCATGTCAGCTTAAGGATTCTTAGACTGTATACTTCCACAACTTTGCTTCCCTTGGTACAGTTCTCTCCCTCTCTGTGTTAAAGCACCTATTATTTTCTTCCCTCCACTACTTCCATTATTAAGTGTTCCTTTTGCTGACACATCTACTCCCACATATCTGAAATACAGTGCCACATTCCTCCATTCTAAATCCAATCATGCTGATCAGCCAACTCCCTTCAGAACTTATTTTCATCATGTTAGTTCACACACACACTGTTAATTTATATACAACTTTCAGACTCATTTACCAGGCACTAACTATATTCAGTGTATTGTTTTAATAGTTAGCTTTTTTCTACATTACTTTGTTACCATAGTTAATGTCAGTCTTCGTGTTCTGTGTGAATATTGTTTCTTCATCAAGATGTTAGTTCTAAAAAATTCCTCTGTAAAACCATCTGATACTTAGGTTTGTAGTTGCTGGAGGTTAAGAAAATTTTTGTGGTTGGAAAAGACCTTTTCCAAGTCAAAAATGTAGCCTGTCATTACTGAAGCAACTAAATCATGACTATTCTCTAGGGGAGTAGAGGGTGTGACTAAGTAAAAACTGAATATTCTTTTTTTCATAAATGCTTGAAGTTGTCAAAAGGGCCTTGCTTGAGTATTTCAGCAGTTTCATTAAGGCTGCCTTATATTGTTGAGAAAACTGTCTTTTTTGTCATATATATTTTGTCTTGACTATTTTGCAATGCTGTATTGATGACATTTATAGTTACAGTAATTTATTCTTATTTCTTTGTACACTGTTGTTGAAGAAATCTTTATTAGTTGTAATAGTGATTTTGTTTTCTCCCTGTGCCAGACCTATGATGCCCCAGAGTGACTATATGATGGCTGGCCAACATCCCCCCAACTATTATCCTGGTTACCAGATGACCCACCCTGGCCAGATGCCTCCATTGAGCCAAGTGAACACTCAACAACCCCAGATGGGTAGCAGCACAGGCCATGGCTTCATGCTTCACAGCCAAACACAGTCCCTACCTCCTCAAGCTATGTACCAGAATGGCCAAGGATTTTATAGTCCTGAGCATCAGTTCAGAGGGTATCCTCCCAATGCACAAACATATGGTCCCAGTAAGTTTATTATTTTTTTGCGTGCGTGCGTGCGTGCGTGCGTGCGTGCGTGCGTGCGTGCGTGCGTGCGTGTGTGTGTGTGAGACAAAATGTAAACACACAGAAAGACACATAGACTAACACTTATACATTTCTTAGATAAACCTGCTGAAGATTGTGATAAGATATATAGGATTAAACATATAGACTTAATTGATTCATTTACTATCATTCATCTCAGGTGACCAACAAAGACAAATGGGCCAGACACCACCCTTCAGATTACACGGGGAAGGCACAGGTGGAGATGGTTGGGGCCCTGGTGGGGATGGTCGGGGCCCTGGTGGGGATGGTCGGGGCCCTGGTGGGGATGGTCGGGGCCCTGGTGTGGATGGTCGGGGCCCTGGTGTGGATGGTCGGGGCCCTGGTGTGGATGGTCGGGGCCCTGGTGGGGATGGTCGGGGTCCAGGAAGCCTCAGGTCCAGTGCTCAATCTTCTCCAAGCAGACAACCTCCACAACGTCAACAGAATTCTCCCAGTCCCACTAGGCAGGTGTCTGTTTCTCATGCCCCAGTTGCTGCCCCACCACCTGATGACATGGAGCCACAAAATGTTTCATTCATTAATTCTACAGATGGACAACATGGCGAAAATCAGAGGGATGACACTAGTGATAAATTAAAAAGGTTATCCATCACTTCGGGTAGTAAAACGTATCGAATTTCCCATGAACCAGGCTCACCAACTAGACCTTCTTTAGGAGTGAAAACTTTCAGAGTCCCAACTAAGAAGGGCACCCCAGTTTATGATGATGTAGACCTACCCCAGCCTGCCCCACCACAGAGGTCTCGGACTCCACCGTACCACCAGGATTTCGGTGGACACGATTATGATGAAGATGAGTTGGATATTAAGGCAGAACCTCTTCAAGAGGGTCCAAAAGTTGATAAAGGGTTTTACATATCTTTTGAAAGTGATATTGTCCCAAGAAAACCTAAACCCCAATTACGTACTAAGAAAATGTCTCGAAAAAATTCCAGTCCCTCAACTCCAGCAACGACACCCAGCAGAGAAGATCTTCCTGTTGTACCTGTAAGTATTGAACATATTTTAGGATTTTGTGTTTTCTTTTTACTAAACCTGTTATGACAAAATGTTGAAGGCCTTTCAAGTCTGCTTTACTGATCTTCATCACCTGCTGTAAACACATACGATTCATGCTTATTGAATGTTGTGTTGTAGATTTTTTATTAAGTTATTGCTCAGTGTTGTATTGCATATGTCACTAATTCCTAAGGCTTCACTTTTTTGCATATGTGTAACACCTAACTTAATTTTTTATGCATTATGCATGTGTGTGTGGCCATTCAGGACCGACCCAGTCGGATCTCCTATGGTTCGTTTGATGCTCAGCGTGGCAGCATGACCCAAGCCCATAGCCCCAGCATGGCCCAATCACCTTTTACTATCAGTAGTCTACAGTCAAGTTCAAAGAGTGGCTGTCCTTCACCCCAAACAAATGGGCTCTCCTATAACTCTCCTTCGGAGACTGAACGGGAGGAGGAGCATGAACCTCATCCCGAGGTGCCTTTAGAAAAAATGGCACCCTTTACTAGTAAGAAGCGACTAACAGAATCCACTTCTGGCATGGCCATTGTCATTGGGGATGACGTAACCAACAATAAGAATGTGAGTATTATCGTATAGCACCAATTTTGTATAGAAATTTAACACTATTGTGGAGAAATAAATATTATCTTTGTTTAGTTAATATCTATACATTGAACTAATTTACAATGAAAATATTTACCTACCTTTTAGTTAAAGCTTTTTTAGACTTTTATTTTTGGGAGTCTTGCAGAATGGAACACAGGTATGCTGTCATAAGAATGGACCTTTTTCCTCATATATCATAGGGGTTTTGTTTTTGTCTACTGGGTCAGCCTAGTTTAGCGTCTTCAATTAATTAAATATATTATGCAATGTTTATGGGTTAATTTAATGTTTACATAGAAAGACACATTATACATACTTTTGCTGTGATGACCCTTGCCACCATGACGAGGTTAAAGAAGTGCATCGTAACGAGGGTTAACACTACATGATCATGTTGATTTAATAGTTCAATAGTATATAGGGTTGTGTCCCTAAAATGGGTAGTGTTTACTAAACTAACGAGCTTTATCCTTCAAAATATTAAAATTTATTGCAGTTATAATGACTTTTTCCATCAAATAATGGAAGTTATGAGAGATACATTTTGGGCTCCACTTGTCACCATCCACTAAAGGAAGTTTTATCCCCTCAAAACAGTACTAAAGTTACTAAGTGGGATCTCTTGGACAGTGAAATTCATAACTTAAAATAAAATGCTTTCTGGGTAAAAAAAGACACGTCGGTGTTATATACTGTGGCCATGTTGAGGAGTCAACTGATTGCCTGGGCAAGTGGTGGTCAGAGTTACCACACCAAATTATCAGAAAAATATCTATTTCAAACAATTGCCTCAATAATAATCATGATACAGATGAATTAATGAAAATATTATGTAATTTTTTGTTGTTAATGATGAACTGTCCCCAAAGGAAGTGATAGGTCTTCAGGTGAATAAAAAATATATGAACTACAGGATTTGTGTCTGCCACTATCACTTTAACTTACTGATACATCTTTCCTAATCAGGATTTACTGTACAGTACAGCACAGCACTGTTAGTGTATCGCACATCAGGTTAATTCTTATTGTGTAGACAATCCTCCACCATGCATGAACAGTCAACAAAATAAATTTCTGCAGCTTTACAGTGTTATACAATATGACACAAGACCAAGAATTCTGAACAACATGGGTTTTATATGTATTCGTGTTAATTTCTCTGTATTAACTATACGTGATATATGGAATACATTGTATTGGTTACACAATGCATAACACAATCAGAAATACCAACTTTACCAGGTGAAATATTTTGTTGTTGACTGTATCTTGTGCTAATAAGTTATGTGAACTTTAGTGATGGTCAGTGATAGTGTTTGTTGACTCAGTGTGGGGTGAGGTTAGCTTTAGCTTTAAAGATGATGAACTCTTTTGGTACTTGTATTTATGCTCTAATCCTTCTATATAGTACTGTACATAGTAAATTGCATTTATTATCAGTAGAATTTTTGGTTTTGAAATGTGTTGAGTGTGGTGAGATCTATCTGATATAAATTACAGGCTGTCCCTGACTTACAACAGGGTTAGGGACCCAATTCCAGGTCGTAAGTCGAAAATGCAAAAAAAATACATAGAAAATCTAAAATGGGTGTCTCTTTTTCTTCTCAGCACCACAAAACTCTCACTTTTAAGCTTGCCAGCCATTTTAAATGGAATTACAAACGAAAATTTTGTCAGTACACAGCACAATCACTAACGTCGGGACTCAAAAATACGTAATTTGAAAAAATTTTGGTATGTCTGGGGCGGCCGTATGTCTGGGTGGTCGTGAGTCGAGTAGGTCGCAAGTCGAGGAGTGGCTGTAATTCTTTGGTTTGTTTGCAAACTTTAAGGTAAAAAATATCATTAACAATTAATTTTTGTACAGAGCATCAATTGGCATAGACAAAGGCAACAGTGGTGCTAACTTTTGTCCTATAGTGACCCTGTGGCAGTTTTTAGTCAGAATAGAAATTTAAATCTGGTCAGCCAGTAGTTTCTCCTCACTTTAAAGGCATTGGAGTGTGTGAACTTAAGGTTGGTGGTCATCCTTCCCATTTTAAGTTTTATTTTTGGTTGCCCAGGTTTCAGGGGCTTTTAGAGTAATCATGTAGTGGTTCTAGGGCAGTCAGATTTTGACATCTTTGAGGATTTTGTGGATGACATGCATTGCTAGCAGTCCATTTGGGGATTGTTTCTATCTTCACTTTTTCTTGTATGGAAAGGTTCAAAGGTTGATCAAGTTATTCTTGACCAGAGGTGGACGAACTGATTCTTGGAGTTAGATTTATGATGTCTACAACTCGCTTGATGAACAGGAACTTGAAGAAGGACTTGTGATCCTCTTCATTTGACTTAGAGGAAGCCTGATTAATGAGTTGGTTTTGCTGTTGTGTAACCAGGTTTTGATCAACTCCAAATATACCAAAAGTGCACACAAGTCTAATCAAAGGCAAAACCTGCAGAAAACTCATGAAATACTAAATTTTTGTCATCACAGTAAATTAAGAAATATGACAGCAAATAAAATACAAAAAATAATTACTCGCCTCTAATGAAATGAGCTGCAGACATAAGTGTACCTGAAAGTAGGCTCCCCTGCCACCCTGCCTGTTATAAATGTCTTGAAGATTTTATCCAAAGCTGGTATTTTTTCTTCTCTTTGGTATTTTGAAAAACTTATTAGGCTACCCTTGGCAACAAAGGTTACTACTACCACAAGCAAAGCAATTGTTGTAGCATGCTTGCTCAGGAAGCAGAGTGTAACCTACACCATAGCACAGAATGCAAATGTGATATTGCGTTTGTTTGTTTCCCCTGTTGTGGTGGCCTGCCCAGATGTGTATGTAGTGCATTGTCATGGTGGCTGTTACAGTATAGTGATGGGCATCAACACCAGTCACTAAGTCTTACTTTATACACTAAACAACATCATTTGCAAAATGAGAAGCTTATGGTTTGTTTTAGCTATTGAATGTCTTGCATGGATGTTGTCTCTCTTATTGAAGATCAAATTATATCATCTTTTTCATTTCATTGAGGCTGATTTATCTATATTTTCTAGAATAGAGTAAAAATTTTTGAACATTCAGAATGTTAACAAATTTCTCTTCTTATAGAATGGAAGTTCTTCATATCCAGTATTATATGCAGTATATATACTACTGTACTTGTATATACAGTACAGTACTGTAAATATTTTTTTTCTTTTCTTAACACGTTTATGGATTATTTAATAAGTTAATCTTACTTTATTATTAATTATGCTTGAGTTGTCAATTGGAATTTACATTGTAATTATTAATCTTCTGTAGTTGACTGGTAATTCACTGTACACTGTTCTCAGAGAATTATATCACACACTGTAACTAGGGATGTAATGTTCAGTCCACATGAGGTGCTCAACATTGATCACTCAAGTCTGGTTGTCCAGGATATCGACAGTATTGTATAGCCATTTATCTATGGCGTTTACCCGCCGCCACCCATAAAGTATTTTCCTTCAGTTTTTAAAATGTAAGTTATTTACTGCTTTTCATCACATAAATTTAAGCATCTCTTGATTCCTTCTGATATGGATGAATATAGATGGATACAACTGCTCAAGAAGAGGTGAGATTTTTCCATCGTGATGCAAATTTCTTGTAGTGTACAGTACTGTATTTGGTCTTCGTTACTACTTGTTATCAGTGTGGGAATGGTGAAAGTATTATTGGAATGGAGTCCTACAAAGATGTGCCATTATAAAGATTGTTGGGTGGTTTTTCTTTTTGATAAGCATTAAATATCAGATTGGAAAGTCGGTGATACAAATTTAAAGTTTAACGTCTAAGATGTTTATGAGCTTGTGTTAGAATTTGTAAGTTCTAATGGTTCCTTCCCAGTTAGAGGAGAACTACAGTACCTTACTGCTAGTGTTTGTGGCAGGAACCATGGTAGGTAGAGGATGTTCTACAAGAGTAGTTACACTTTATAGTAGACAAGATATTCTAATAAAAGATGAGTTAATAGTACAGTACAATAATCTTGAAATCCAACTTGGCTATGTACAATACTTTCATATGCTACCCAAACTTAATGGTAAAAAAAATTACACTCTAACCTGGCAATAAATGAAATTCCATAAAGGAAGTTTAGCAATGTAAAATGAGGTTAATTAATTTTTTCCTGTATTCATTGGCATAATTTGCTTTGTTTTACCTTACAGAATTACCTTTATTAGAATACAGTATTTGTTGGAACTCATTACAATACTTCAAACAAGATACAGTATAGTGTCCTTCTCTCAGCAACATCCTGTTAGTTTTCATGATGAGTGTCAATACTTATGTGTATCTGTGGGTTAAGAAAGTTAAGTTTACTTAGAAAGGAATTTAAAAGTTAGGTTTACTTAAAATGGAATTTTTGAAAGTTAATTTTTCATTACATTACTGTATACAGTATTTATGTACTTACTACTTGTTACTTACAATATATGGATTTCATTTGTCATTTATATATTCTACAGTATTGTAATTTTTTTATTATTAAGCAACACTATTAAAAAGATAATGTACCTTTTATCTCATGCTTCTGTTAAGTGTATGATACACCTGCAAGAATGTTCTTTAATTATTTTGTGAATTGATTGTGCAGAAAATTATCATTATGTTAAAGAGGATATTTAACTGATGTAAAACCACCTACCTACCTACCCCAGTCGACTGCATCAGAGATGGAGAAGAAGAAGGAACGCCTCATGATGATGTCCATGAAGCGGAAACAGGAACAGGAGGAGGCAAGATTAAAGAAAGAGATGGAGGCCCAAGAGAAACGAGAAGCAGAAAAATTTAAAGAGGAAGAGAAATTACGAAAGAAGGAGGAAGAAAAAGCAAGAAGGCAAATTATTCTAGACAGATATAAAGTCAAGAAGGCCATGGAGGAAGCAGAGAAAGAGGTACCAACGAATTTATAATATTAAACAAACTGTAATATCCATGAGCTCCAAGAACACCCTCCCAATAACCCGAATGAATACAGAGAGATGTTAGTGTTTTGGGAAGTCACCCTTGCATTGTGTGTAGATCATGTTGCTGTGTTAAATTTTTTATTTCCAATTAAGATACAGTATATTGGGATTTATCAGTGATGTCGTCCGTTTGTTTGTTTATCAGTCGATGTCAAATTTGGTTCTTCTGTCTCCTTAGACTTGTTAATTTGAGTATAAGTGTGAAAGTGCATTAGGACAGATTTTTAATTGTTTGGGTGAGTGTAGTGTTAAATGCAAATATTATTCAGGTTACAGCAATTTAAAATGGTTCTTGTATGTTCATATTTTGATGACTGTGTGCATGTGTGTGTATGATAGACCTCTTTCAAGTGAGGGGACAAAGTATGGAGTGACAAGGCTTGTTGATCTCTTGTTATTAATAATCATAAAAGTGAGTTGATGTGTTGGAAATTTAAATTTGTAATTTCACTTGGTGTTTCAACTCCAGTACAGGTACAGGTAGTTCTGCTATAACGCGATAATTGTGTTCTTGTAAAATATCGTGTTATAGAAAATCGCGTAATAGAAATAACAGGGCTTATGGAGAAAATAGGGTTAGGTGCAGTTTACTCGAAATCGAAAAAATTTAGTAGTTAGCCTAACACAAAGGATAGCACAGTCTAAATAAATGTTACATTCATATCTAATAATGAAATCATACAGTAAATTTAACACTTTACCTTGAAAAAATATGAATGTAACTTGATGGGGGAGAAGGGTGATTTTGAGGTCGATAACATCAAGCTTCTCTTCAAGTGTTATATCCTTTCTTTTACGATAATCACCGGGAATTCTATCATCAGAATGCTTTTTGGAGATATTCTTCTTTACCATATTCACAGTTAATACCACAAAATTGGAGAAATAGTAAGCAAAAATCGCGTTATAGCAAACAAGCGATCGCGTTATACAAATATTGTTCCGAATTCATAAATCGCGTTAGAGCAAATTCGCGTTATCAAAACACGCGTTATAGCAGAACTCACTGTACTGCCTTTTTAATATCATCAAAGAGTACTTATGACTAAAAGCAAGATCATTGGGAGATGACGAGAAGAAATAATATGAACCGGCTCATAATTCATAAAGAAGATGGCTGATGTAAACAACTCAGAAGTTAGCACTAGATTTTTTATAAGAAATTATTGTATGTTTGATATGTTAAAAATTCATTATCAAAGATTAATGTATGATACAGGTAGGCATTTCACAAAGTGCCATCCTTGTGCCTTACTCTTGGAGAAACATTTACCTGTTTATCTAAAGAGACGGTGACTAATAATAATGGACAAGAATCTTGACTCATTTTACACTTCAGAAATAATGACTTCACACCCATTTTTCTGTCCTCTGACTCAATTTGGCTAGACTGCAATACCTGTCTCTGTCTCGACATGTTACCGTTGTTATAGAGAGTACAAGTAAATTTTGTATATGTATATAAACTCTTGCTTCAAGCAATGACTACCTGTTAATATATAATGGTGAATTCAGATTTATGCTGCTCTTGATAAATATTTACCCTCCACAAACCTATCTCATCCTGTTAGGTCTTCACATTGTGTGGCTGTTAGCATGCTGTAATACAAGCATGCATATCTTGGCGTTTACTAACTAGCTTTTGTGTTTAGTTTTGAGTAACCTTCACCCGTGTTGAAATGTGTGTGCTGAATGTAATGGGCATGACATAACTTTATTTAAAGAGTTGACTGAAGAAATCGATATATAAACATTATAAACTCCTCCACTCTTTACATTACAAATGTTGATGACACTTTGTAGTGTGTCTACAGCTTCTCATGTAATGCAGCCCTATATATCGACTGAAATATAACCAAGTTAATTATCATGTCAGTCAAGAAACTGATTATCTGCATCTACAGTATTTTCCCTTTTATCTTCTTATACAGCTTTCTTTATATCCATAAAGAAGGAAGGGGTTGTACCTCTCTGCTCCAGCTTTTTTGTGCCAAAATTAAAAAAAAAAAATCTAAATTATGTCTTTTACACTCATGTACTTGACTGTCTGGCCCACAGGACCCACTTTCACTTGGTCTTTAGTGACTTTTACCTGAGTAATACACAATTATAATGACTGCGACACTACTTATCTGCCCAACATGATGGCTATTAGACAATATGTTTACCTCCCCACCATGGTGGTTTGAAGACTGTATGTTTAACTCCCCACCATTTAACTTGCCAACATGATAACTACAAGATTATTTAACTCACCAACGTGATAACTAGAAGACTATTTAATTCGCCAACATGATAACAACACGACTTTATATGCTTATCTCTCCAACATGGCAACTGGTTAGTGTATCTGAAATTTATAATGAGTGCTGGGAGGGTGTCTTTGTTGGTCTGTTAGTTTAATTGTGTATGTTTGTACTGTATTTATATATTATATTCACGTACATTTGCCAGTTACAGTTTCTTGTGGCATGTAATGTGTGTATTCCTTGCTAGAATATGTTATGTTCTTGGAGCTCAAAGTTAGTGACTTAATTTGATATATGTATCTTGTTATTAGTCAGTTATGTAGCTTTTGTTTATTGTAAAACTGGGTTGTACAGTAAAAGCCTCCCCATAATTTGCACCCGTCTAATTCAAAATCACTCGTAATTCGTAATGTTTTGTTCTTACAATATATATATATATATATATATATATATATATATATATATATATATATATATATATATATATATATATATATATATATATATATATATATATATATATATATATATATATATATATATATATATATATATATATATATATATATATATAATTTTTTTTTTCGTAACAACAAAACATTACGAATTTAATTAGACGGGTGCAAATTATGGGGGGTTTACTGCAATAAGATTTTGCACAGTTGAGGCTAAAGATTATATTTATAGATTTTATTTTGCATCTAAACTTAAGACTAAGTGTAAAATATTTAATTGAATGCTTCAGTTGCATTGCAAGTTCCATTAAGATTTCATATGCAGTGAATTGTCACAGGATATTTAATTTTGTTTGCATGATAAATTGGCTTTGATCACCTTTCTTAGCATGTTGTGTATTAATGTTTTGAGAATTCAGTATTTGTCATATCTTAAACAAAATTTAGTGTAATTTCATTTATGTAGTTCTCGAAACAGTAAGTTTTGTCGAGTCTCTCGCACAGATATTCCCTATCCATAGGGTCGGTACTATGAACCTCCACCCGGGATGAGTCCGGACCCCCCTAGTTCTTCACATGGAAAAGCATCAGTTCGCTTAAGAAGTAAGCCACCTGGGGGCAGTAGACCGCGGCCCAAGACTATGGCTGGATCATCAGTGTCAGATGCCACAGATGGGGAACTAACACCTAGTCGAGGCAAAAAAGGGAGCTCACAGAACATTGCTGGTGGTAAGTTGCCTTACTGTGTGAGATGTATGTATCCTTGAAGCATTATTTTGTTACATCTTGTCTTGATGCCATGTTAAAGAAAGTTGGGGTAAGTGTAAAAATAGAGATGTCCTTAGTGGCACACTCTAGCATGCATGCATGTTTGTTTAACAGTAATTATTGTGACCTATTCAATTTTCTCTAATCTAGTAAAACTAATTGGAGCATTTTACATTGTATATTAAAAACAATGAATAATTGTACACTGAGCTAAATATGCAAGCATCATGACACGACACAATTTATAGCAGTGTCAATCTGCTTGAGCTTAACGGGCACTATTGAATACAATGCTTGCGCAGCTTCTCAAGCCCACCATCAATTGAAATGCACCATCCAAACTATCCTCTTTGATTTCTTAACATGAATGACTTAGTCTGTATCTCTTAAATCAAGCATTAAGAAAGGCAAAGATTTTAGCATGGCTAGCAGTGTGCACCTGCACATTTGCTTATGTGTGGTGTTGTGTGTGGTGTTGTAGAGGTTGGGAGGAGAGGCGAAGGCGGCGGATCTGGCAGCATGAGGAAGAGCAGCGGGCGATGGGGGTCGTCACAATCGCTCTCACGTGCAGCTGGCTCTCGCGGATCCAGTGGCAGCCTAGCCGGAGGTAATCGTCCCCCCGAGTAAATGCAGTATACTGTATCAAGGTTAATCCAGATAGTCTCTTTAATAATAGTGTAATTTATTTTAATTTTATTATTTTGAGTTTCACATATTTAAGTTTATTCTAATCATCAGTGATGATTATTTGCTGTACCCTCCTCATTTATAAATCGTTGAAACTGTTGCTGCTTGATATCTTCCTTGACCTGATTAGGTATCTAGCTTAAAACGTTTCCTGCTAAAGCTTATGCAATTTTTGCAGTTTTAGAACTGCTTTAAATAAGTGTTTAACCTGGAGTATAAGGTATTATACTGTAAGTCAGTGTTGCACAGTCAATACAGTTTGGTTTGGATTTTATGCCTTAGAACCCTAAGATGCTCAAAGCAGACTCATTAAAGTCGTATCTTTGTGTGTACACACATTGAGAGATGTGCACATGCATGTGCACACACATGGAAAGAGAAAGAGATTCACACACTTAAGAGAGAGACACGCACACTTAAAGAGAGACACGCACACACACACTCACTTAAAGAGAGAGAGACACACACACACTCACTTAAAGAGAGAGAGAGAGAGAGAGAGAGAGAGACACACACTTAAAGAGAGAGACACACACACACACACACTCACTTAGAGAGAGAGAGAGAGAGAGAGAGAGAGAGAGAGAGAGAGAGAGAGAGAGAGAGATGCACATGCACACACACAGAAATCTTAATGGCATGTTTAATTTGTTTCAAGTCAAATGATTACAAGGACAAAATTCTGGTTGAGCATTTTTCCCAAGCACCTTTTTTTCTGTATTATTTGTACCTTTTTTGAATTGCCTCATGGCGTGTATACGCCTCTATCCCCACCCACTAGACTATCCCAGCACGACCCGCACCCTGGACCGCGGCCACACAGGCAGACGTCCCACCTCTGTTATTGGGTACTCCTCAATCGGCCGAGGGGATGGCAGGAAAGCTTCACGTAGGTTTCCACATATTGTTTGTGGCTTGCATGTGCTATACTTGCTATGGAGATTTTATTTACCTTTCTGATTGGAAGAAGCAGAGAATTTTTATCATAGTATTTTACAAGATAATGTTATTGAGCCAACTATGCTTCCTCCAATCACTTCTCTTTAATGTTTCTATTGATTTATAGCTTAAATTTCAAGTTGAGAAAGTGAAATGTTGTAATATTTCTGCTACAAATGGTACCACCCCACATGCCACAGTTTATGGCTCCCAAAGTGATGGCCTCAATTATGGTGGGGGTTACCGTGTGCATGAGGCGCGGCGACCCAGTCTCGCCCTGGAAGGTGCTGGCTCTAGGCTGAGGCGAGGATCTGCCTCCTACAACAGTGGCAGTCCATCTGCAGGATACAGGAAGTACCGGTCAACTGGCAATCTGAGTGGTAAGCCCCACCCAAGAGGCGGGCATCAAGTGGCCTCCAAGTTATTGGTGGTGGTGGTGGCTAACTTGTTGAGCAATATTAGTGTAGATTCTACTTCACCATTTTCTAATCAATTCTGGTGGTGGATGTAAATATTTTATTGGTAACTGTCGTCATCCTATACTAACAGGCTATAATATGGGTAGTGACCAACAAAAGATTCACTGTAAGTAATAGTTGAATTGCATGTTTTGTTTTTTCCATGTTCATTATATGTATAATTTATATGAAGTAAAAATTCATTTAGAAGTAAAACACCTGTTGCATGACCCAAGAATAAAAAAATTATAAATGCAGTAGACCCCTGTTTATATGCGAGGTTATGTCCCAAAGGGGTCACACAATTGTGAAATCACACATATTGGTACAGTATATGAAAAAGTATGGCAGAATAATAGGGTTAGGTGCCTGGCATTGCTAAGACAATCATTTTGGAAATGCTTAACCCCTTATATTATATTACAGCTCACATTGTGCTGTACACAAATATTATTTCTTATTGAGTCCTGCATAATTTTTTTTTTTTTTTTTTTTTTACACGGGATTAACCCACCCGGGCACAGGTCACTGACCCACAGCAGGGCCTGGGGGGCAAAAATTTTATAGTAATAATAATAATAATAATAATAATAATAATAATCCATAGTAAATAAATTTTATAATAAAAATACAAAAATTCAAAATAAAATAATAATAACAACACTGTAATAATAAAGAACCATAGAGAAATACACCAAAAAAATCAATACCCGGTAGTGAGAAACATTACAGATTATGAATATTGTGTTGTCAAAGTAAGAGAAACAATTGAGACCCTGCAATTGTGTGTAAATGAGGCAGAAAGTCAGATAAGCAACCTGGGACTTGGTCACAATTTTGTGATGCCATATGGCAACAAGGTCTACCATTAGACAACACATTAAGCTTCCAATATCTTCCCAGGTAGTAGTACCTCCCTGTTTGATAGCTGCCTTTATTTTTTAAGATGGCTGATCTTCTATGCTTCTTTTCTCTCATTTCATAGAGGTGAAGTTTGTAATTAATATTCAGTGATTAATAAATAGGTAAATTTCACACCTAAGCAATCCCAGTGGTGTTAGCATGAACAAGTGTAGCACCTGTCACTCAAAATTATTCCAGTCATGTGAACACACTTCTTAAAATTGTGGGTATATCCACTGCCACTAGTGCTAGATAAAAATAAAAAATGCCTATACAAGTACCCATGTGACACCACCTTAAGGCGAACTGACTGTATATGTGTGTAACCTACCGCCTAGGTGCTTTCGACCATCATCTTTCTGAAAAATCACTTTCCAAAACAAAATTAAAATTAACAGTATACATTTACACAGTGCTTAATTTTATTATAGCAGGTGAATCTTGGAGTGGAGGACGATGGGGGGCTGCTTACACTTAGAATACATGTACTATATTCACATTTATATTTGATAACACTTTATATCTAGTATGCACTTAAATCTATCTGATATCATAAAAAAGTTCTCTGCTTCAGCTCAAATTCCTCACAGACAACGTTCATGGAGACCCCAGTATCAATTCTGTTCCATAACTTCAATTTTCTGAGTTCTGAACTTCTGACCACCATTCCTTTTCTACCAGTGGTCCACAGTGGTGTTGTTTTGTTTTTGCTTGCTTTAGAAGTCATAATAATACACTAGGGAAGCACTAAATATGGACCAAACACAGAGTGCGCTGGAACATTGGTCGTGACAACAAACATGTGGGAATTGATACCTTGCCCAACTCCCACCCCTCACGACTCCCATTAGCTGGAGCTCGTCTGGTTTATGCAGGTTTCTGAATTACATAAGTCCAACATAGATGGGTCTTACCGTATATCAGTTAGGGTACATTGATGCGTGCATGATGGCAGTCTCAGCCGCCCAACTGAGACTTACAGGAAAAAGTCCTTTGTTTGTTGTGTTTGTCAGAAACTTCACTGTAAAGAACACATATATACAAGGGTTTACTGTATTGATTCTTTATAATACAGTACCTGTATTTCACCCCATTAAGAAAATTATTACTATGTTCAAAATCAATAGTTCATAGGTCCATTCTGTTGATTATACTGTATTCAGTTTATTTTAATTTGTATGCATTAGAGCTTATTACTAACCCTCTCATTGCATATGACTAAGGAAACACGGAAGGAAGCAATTTATTTATGTGTGGCCAAAAGTGATGACAATACAGAAATGAAGTATTTGGCTCTGGCCCTGAAGAAATTTTTAATCTACTATTTGATGGAAATACATTTTTTTTTCCAAGGTTCTAACAAAGCATACCATTCGTCTGTAATATACACTACATTGTACCCACTAGTAGCAATTGGCTCTCGTGAATAAAGCTATCCTTGGCTGCCACGGCTGCTAATCGATGTGCATGCGTGTTCATGTTCGTGTTCTAGGTTTTTAAAATCTACTCGTCTCCTTGTTTTCATCAGAACTTCAAATGACTTGGTACAAATACTGTACAGTACAGGTTAAATGGGTAAAATTCAAGAACATAAGGATAGAGGTCAAGCTAGTTTCCAAATTTATCCAGTTTTTGCACAACAAAATAATTATCTTTGCCCATTGCACCCAGCTTGTAAACATATGCAGTATAATGCATAAAATATATTTACATTACAGGTCATGATATTATGAAGCCCATGACTTACTTAAATAACGGTGAAAACAATAGAAAAATTGTTTATGCATGTGAATAAATTACTACATAGTAGGTCTGGGTAGGCATAAGTTGAGGATTGACACACTTTGTTTGTGTGATGGGATTGACTCAGGCACCAGGAGATGGCAGCACCTACTGGTTACTTGCAGCCATTTTAAGAGTTGGTAAACTTGAAATATATACCAATTTAACATCACAATGAGGGCATTGATGAATCACGGTCTAGAGGTCAAGCAGGGCGAGGGGAATCCGAGGCAGACCTATAATAAACTACAGTATATAAAGATAAAGGAATGAATACTGTTATATGATATGTTTGACTAAAAAAATTAAATACCATCTAAAGATAAGAGCAAAAGAAGTCATACAATTCATCCTTTATTTTAATTAACTTTACTGGTATCTTCCATAGTGGTGCTTAGGTGTTGCAGGGTTGGGGTCACAAAGGATGTGCATCTTCCATGGTGACACAGTCAGTACTGAGGATCTGAGGAACTAGCCAGTTTATAAATGGAGTGACCAGTACACATGACAGCAGCCATTATCTGTAGATAAATCAAACTGTGGTGCAAAAATCTGTGCCATGATAGTAGCTGGTAGCAATGGCAGGATTAAAACATTACCACAAAAGAAGAATGCAATGAGATCTTTTAGATTTATTCACTAGTCAGTTAAGTATATACAGTACCTTCTAATTGAGATAAGTGTATAGAGAGGCTTGGCAAGCAAGTGGTGGGTGAAGCAAAGAATGCCAATTGTTGAAATTTACCTCTGCCTGAGACACATGCATAAGGAAAATAGGACAAAGATTGCACAGCTCTTCTTTCTAAGCTAAACATTTTTTTATGGTGTTAAGCAATTGGGATTCATATGAAAGAAGTTACCCTAAGACCAGATATTTCTCAAAATACATTTAATGATAAGACTTGTGAGACTGGCAATACCATGAGTTGGTCATGAAGTATCAGCTGGCCACCCCATGGTGACCAGCTTCATGCATTAAATTTTTTTTTACAGTAAACATAATTTTGCTTAGGTAAGCTTCAACACCTTAGTATCCTATGTTTGGTTTGATCTGTTGTCATTGCACTGTAGATGAAACATTGAGTAAATTTCAGCAGTGACATTCCCTCAAAGCTGCCAATACCATAGCTTCATGCCTCATACAGTAAGGCATTTTTCAGTAAACATAAATTTGCTTAGGTAAACTTCAACACCTTAGATAAGCTATAATGTTGGGGTTGATATGCTGTCATTACACTGTATATAAAACATAAGTAAACTTTGGCAGTGACATTCTCTCTAGCCTGCCAGTACTGTACCACTGCTTCTTGCCTCATGTATTTTAGTTATTTTTATAGTAAACATAATTTTACTTGGGTAAGCTTCAACACCTTAGGTTTCCTGTAATGTTAGGTTTGAGCTACAGTACGGTTATTGCTCTGTAGATAAAACGTAAGTAAATTTAGGCAAAGACGCTCTCAAACCAACGACATCCTACGATCACTGGTAAGTTCAAGTACAGATTTTTATATACTACAGTATAAACCTGTATACCCAGTACAGTGCAGTATACATTGTTTGTTTTAGTTCTACATTATTTATATACACTATACAATATAGTAACTCTTTACTATCATTTATTTTCTTGTTGATTTAATTTGTCTTTGATTTGTTCTTACTTCACAATTGGGTTGGTCTCTAGCTCCATTCTCCCCATAAGATTTAAATACTGTATTGACAATTACTACTCTTCACTACTTATACAGTATATATATATATATATATATATATATATATATATATATATATATATATAATCATGCTTATTTATTCTGTGTACATGTTTTGGAGAACCACTCAACCTTCTCAACACAGAGCCTGCTGCAAACCGAGACTCAAAAGGAAAATGTACCTACAACACTTCAGGCAACATCACCTGAAGTCTAGGTGGAGTGAAGTCACAAAGGAGGGGGTGGGGTATATTTTCCCTTTGGGCCTCAGTTAGTTGAGAAGGGTGGATGATTTACCAAAACATGTACACAGAATAAACATGGTTCCGAGAAGAGTGGGTTTTCTTCAACATTCCTTGTTTGCCCGCAACCAGATTTTACTGTTATTTATTATAATGGAGGGGTGATATGCATACTAGGGTGGGTCGATTTTACCTTTTTTTCAATTTCCATATCCTAATAGAGACCAAAAGTGGTGCATGCATGAGAAAATAGCCTCTGCAAAATATTAGCTTAATAGGTAATCATCTGCCCGCGGCAGAGCAATGAAAATCATATTTTAGTTGTAAAAAATGTATTTTTCTTTTAATTTTTAAAATATTTCAATATGCATCAAAATTATTCTTAATAACTATAAAGTTGAAGAAAAAGACCTCATATGATCGTATTTCCAAGCGCGTAGTCCTACGTTAATATCTTTTGCCCCCGGCAACTACATCAAATGTTGTGAAATTAGGTAATTTATATACACTGTACATATTTTCAGATCGGCTCTTTGTCTTAAATAATGCATTTATATATTTCCAATAGCATTTATATCGTTGCTTAGGCATGAAATAACACACACGTAAAATTTTATGACTCGGGTAATATCTTCTAGCTGTCCCCGTGAAAAGTCTAAAATGTGGATTATAATTACGTTAATGCGTTGTTATAAGTCCGACAGATATTAAGTACAGCTCCTCGCTTGCTAATTTTATAAAATTAGCAACCCAGAACTCACCACGAGGAGGTGGCTGTACATCAAGTTCCACCCTATCCAACCCCAACCACCCTTCCTTTGGCTGCATGTCGATTTACACACGGTAATCTTTCTTAGAATCAAATCGTGGAATTTTTGTTCGGGAGTGAAGACGGGAGTGGATGAATCCTTCTCTCTCTCCTATTCCACTTACACTGGCAGAGGCTTCTGTTACTAATTTTATGAGTCTCGACCGCTTGAGTATGACAAGGGAATAGTGGAATTAGGCCATAAGACTGGTTCTCCCGTCTCAACAAACTCTTTTATTCGGGCATCAGGTATTGTTTTTGTAACGGTGGGTTCGGTCACTTCAGCCATTTGCCAGTTGATCATTTCGAAATAGTTTTGACTATCGTAGATCAGCTTAGGCACGGCGAAGGCTCGAATTTCCCCCGCTGGTGATTGTTTTGATCGTGCTTTTAATATTCTCCATCCCAATTCTCTTATGCGGTGCTCATCGCCGTGTCGCATGAACATCAAAATATTTTCTGGGTGAGCAAAGAAAGAATTTCTATGGAGGACTTTGTTGGCAATTGTCTTAGATCTTTGAGGCATGGTCTGAGGGAGATGCATCATTTTGAAAATAAATTTTGCGCCCTCAGTGAAACTGGAGTTTTCTTTATCTTGAACCAAATTGGTGCGTAAACTGTCATAATGAATGGCACAATTTCGTTGAAGGTGCTGGAGGGTTCACTGGTTGAAACATAGAGGCTCAGAAATAGTTTTGCTGTTGTCAACCACCGGGAATGCGCCATCTTACCCGGATTTCGAGCCGCGAGAGCTGAAGAGCAGCTACCGCTCGACACTGCTCTGTAGATGCCTCACAAATATTTTTGGTCAGTGCTCAACTCTTCATCATCCTTGTCAATGTCGGGAGATGGAATGGCATCGAATTCTGTAATTTGAAGTTTTTCGCAGTCATTCGATTGTTTTCCAACTGGTCCAGTAAAGCCCATTGGCCCAGTTGTTTTGCTGTCCAAGTCCTGATTGAGGACAACGCGCTTGGAAATACAATCACATGAGGTCTTTTTCATCGACTTTATATTAGGAATAATTTTGATGCATATTGAAATATTTTAAAAATTATAAGAAAAATATGTTTTTGACTACAGTACTAAAATATGATTTTCATCGCTCTGCCGCGGGCAGAAGCTGATTACCTATTAAGCTAAGATTTTGCAGAGGCTATTTTCTCATGTATGTGCCACTTTTGGTCTCTATTAGGATATGGAAATAGAACAAAAAGGTAAAATTGACCAACCCTAATGCATATTGTATACCAAGACTGTTCTATTTCAATGAACTTGTCTGCATGTATGTCTATCTACATCACTTAAAGGGCAGTGAGGAATATTTGATCATCAGATGATTTTTTTACGATGCCCCCATTGCAGGAGGGCAGAGTATAATGATATGCTCTTGTCAGTTTGTTTGTACTGTACACACTTACATACCACATACCGTACTTGCCATCAAAGTGTGTTATCAGGATTAAGCAGAAATTATCCTGCCTATAGGAAGGAAGTTTTGAAGGTGTTTTATATGTATTCATGTATTAGGTAATTAAATACAATATTCAATTTTGCCCCCCCCCTTTTTTTCTATCAGCAGGGAAAGTGTGTCTTATAGGCACAACTCAAGTGTGTTTATTGTATAATATCCATCGTGATGCATGAAGCTGAATTTTAATTAAAAAATTTTTCCTTTAGAATAAAACTTCCTTATTACCTTCAAATTAGGATGTAAAGAAGATAAATCTGTAAATCTTATTTCTTTACTTTAATTTTCAATTAAGTTTAATTAGTTTGTGGACTCGAGACAAATGTTTTGTTCCAGTGATTTATGTCCTTGTGCAGCTCTTTTAACTTTATATTTTATGATATTAGATATGATTTTTCTCTCCTTGAACCTTTGAGTTGCAGTCTTCTTTGAGGTATGAGAAAGGTTCTGATTCCGGATTATAAGCCTGTTATTCTAAACTTTTAAAGGTGATACAATAGTACTATAGAAAAGACACAAGGTACTGTATGCCAAGGAAATTCTGGGGCAAGAAGCCCAAGAAACCCTAGATGGGAAGTCCAGGCCAACTTATCAGAATACAAAACTTGAAAGAAATTACATATGTGTAAACTACTGGTCTTGCAGTATTTATGTAGAGAACACTAAAAAATTCATACAGGTATCTAGCCAAATCAACATTAAATAATCTAACCAATGGAGCATAATTTAATATAATATTTCCAAGTTAACATGACTTAAATGTATTAACACAATATCTTTATTGCAAGTGGCCACTTCATTGACTAACACTAATTGATGTCAGGCTAAAAATCCAAAGCTCTATCCTCTTAGTCAAGCAGAGTTTAATTTTCCACAGTCTGTGGTAGTCCCAATCCTCTGTTAATTGTCCAAACTTCCTCTGCCACATAAGTGCAGTTGTCATGTTTCAGTGATGATGTAAGACACACAACTATATTGTACTCTTTTCATAGTCACTATTGTATGAAGATGGCTTAAAAGAAATGCATGATGCAACAAAAACTTGTCTCTTATGATACTTGAACCAAGCATTTGTGTCGTGCAGCAGAAATTAATAATTTCATTGAAAAATGTAAGAAATTAACATTTATTTACCCACTGACATTACATACATCTAATCTGAAGGTAATAAACAAGTTTGTGACTAAAAATTTAGTAAACTATTTCATGAATATTATCTCATTTGTTTTATTTTATTTTTTTATGTTTTTATGTACAGTATCTGTTTTCATATGAAGCAGCCTAGGAATTATCCAATTATGGGTATTTACAGTAAGCTCTCCATTAGCCAGAATCTTTGATCCCCAGAACTTTTGAATAGCCAAGGAAAAAATTTATTTGAACATTCTGAGAAATTCCAGGGGAAATCTCTCCATTCCGGGCACGAGAATGAATTTCCGAGAGATTACATCATGTTTCCGATGTGGGGACACATGCTGGCTAAATGGATGGTTAGGCTCAGAGAGCTCTTTAGCTTCGATTGGCCACTACTGTCATGTGACTGCATGGGATGCTTATGATTGGCTGATGCATCTCACAGCCTGTCTTCTCAAACTATTTCATCACGACACTATTAGTTCATTGTCTGCTGCCATTGTACAAGCTTATTCACTTGCTCACTGTTGTTTTTGCATATGATTTGTGTTGTGCAGTACAGTACATTACTGTACTGTACCAGTATATAATCAACCAAGAACACCTGTTAATACATAAAAGTAATTACAGTTATGTATACTACTGTACTATACATTAAGTGTGAAAGTACCATATACCTGTATACAGTAATTTACATAATAACCGAGTGGACAGTGTATGCTAGTGTGTACAGTGTGTATGTACAGTATACAGTGTGTATACAATTCCTCCTTCATGGAGAGTGAGGGGAGTAACTGTTAGCAACACCTGCTACAGGATGATACAGGACAAGGGCAGCTCATCCTGTATCATCTTATCACCCTGACAATGGGTGACCTGACATTGCATCAGGTTAGTAACATGAGATCCACTAATCCCCTATCCTACCCAGGGCTGGATTTACCAATAAGCCAAGTAGGCCATTGGCCTAGGGCCCACCGGTATCTGGGGGCCCACTGAAACTAATTTGTCGCGCAGCGTGCCAGCGTATAACCTTGTTTCAAGTGTACACCGAGTATTTCATTATATAATATATTCACAACCATAAGGGCCCCTGTACAATAAGTATAGGGCCCGGAGTATGGGGCCCCTGTACAATAAGTATAGGCCCGCAGTGGTCTTCAACTGATGGGCCATGGGGTGGTTCTCAGGTGGGCCACGGACTAGGCCCTATAGTAAAATGAAGAAAATAAGATAATAAAAATATATACATATATTTATATATACATTTTTTAAATGTCCGTGTCCCACCATCGATCTATCTATCTAACTATATATCTATCTATTTACACATACATATATACTGGAGAGAGAGAGAGAGAATAAAGTTCAAGAAACTTCAGCGCCTTGACGTGTGAAGGACAGGATCGTTTCACGTTCAGTACGTGTCAGGGTTACCGTTGGTTTGCTGACAGCTTGCTCAGCCAGTCATGCAGTCAGTCATTGAAACATGCAAACATTTCTATAAATTTGGGGGCCCCACTGATGAGTTTGGCCTGGGGCCCACAAGTAGGTAAATCTGGCCCTGATCCTACCTCCTTCGCAAGTGTTAAGACCTAAAAAGTGATTACAGTTATGTATTAAATTCAGCAGAGTGGATAGTGTATGCTTACTGTAGGCTCGAGACAATAGCATCTGCTGATGCGTACAGAATATAAAGTACAGTAGTAGTATACATTAGCTATTTTATTTACAATATATTGTACGTGAATAGTGGTGTTTGCGTAAATAAATACAGCTCTTGTGTCTGTCCACTTGAGATGCATATCTTAGACTTTCAGGGAAAACTTTCCACAGTGCAGGGTAGAAAATTCCACTATCTCAGCTGTGTGACAATGCTCCATTCATGTCTCAGATGCCTGTATTATCATATAAAGAAAAATAATAAAAATATTTGTGAACAAAAATTTAGATAAATTATTCAGGATTTTTTAGTAGAAAAATGGTGTTTCTGACTTAATTAGAACCGATTTTATAGATTCTGGTATCAACATTTCTTACGTTGTTTCATAAAAGAATTGAGTCCCCATCATTATATTGTGTCGAAATATATTATTTGAGGATCTGTTATTGAAATAATCTTGTAGAAAATTTATTTGGGACCATTATGGTACCAAATTCATCTCTCGCATAATTAGAACAGATGCTGTGAATAAAAGTTTATACACTTTTTCATTATCCATAAATATTTTTGCTCATACCCGCAGTTAAATATAATGGGAGGTAATAGAGTATTTGTCAAGTGTGAGATGAGTTGATGAGATGTGTAGTTTAAACTCTTGGAAACTTTTCACAGTAATGGGAAAAATTCCAGGCATGTGGGATTTTTTCCGGGTTACCTGGAAATCTCTCAAATCTGGAAGAACTCTGCATCAGTTATTCCAGCTAATGGGGAGATTACTGAATACTTTAAATTGCTGTATGTAATGATCATTTCAGTGAAAAGCCCCAAGGTGGCTATAGATGTCGGTATTTTTTTATGTTACAGCTCCAGGTATTCAGTTAGTCAATAAATACTCAGAACATGGAGTTATGATTAAAAAATTTTTTTGTTTCTTTGCTGACAGGACTACGTACGAGAAGTATGTCACATTGTATATAAGAATTCAGTGTAGTGTACTGCAGTAGAATCTCAATTATCACCTGCTTATTTATATACAGTACCCTGTATATATAAAAGACCCTAGTCATAAAGAAAATTAGTAAAGGCTTATTATAAAAATTAGCACCTGTAGGTGATGTCAATAGACCTGTTTTGGCTTAAATAAGATGCATTAGATATTTAATTAATTTTACTGTTCTCTCTAACTCCACCCTTGTGTATATGCGAGATGGAGCAAGTGCATAAATGGGTAAATAAAATAAAAATCCAAAGATTCTTGTAAATCGGACTTTTTACTGGGTTAAGATGCATTTTCTTCCCTTGCTAACTCAAGTTTTTCTTCCACACAATCCTGCAATTTCAGTTGAATGTTTATTTTACTTCCTAAATAACAAAATAAAGAAAAAACATTTTATGCATACATAAAAAAAAAAGAAATACAATACCTGTACAGGGTATTTAGAGTTTGAAAATTATTTAAATGCAAGTTTAAGAGGTTTGTTGATGTCCCAGCACCTTCTAGTGAGTCATGACTTTTGCCAAAAGTAGCAAGTTTACTACATTATTGTGTGATTGAATGAATACCCCAATATTGTACCTTGATTGTATATATATATATATATATATATATATATATATATATATATATATATATATAATTATAAAAGGGGGGAAGGAAAGATAAGTACATACTATCAGAGACATTCATTGCTAATAGTGATGGTGGAGGAGACATTTTTATTTAAATTAGTCTCGAAAGTAATAAATGCTCCAAATTATGAGCCTAATCAATTATGGTGTACCTTAATCACAGTAAAGTAGTAAAAGTGTGAGCTTGGGGTGGGTAACAGAGGAAACAGGATTAATTTGAACAGGAATATTGATATCTCAGGTGTTGGTCCTTCAGTATTATCATAGGATATCCAGTTGCTAATAATAATAATAATGAAGTAGTGCTTTGGTGGATAATTGAGGTTGTACGATATCATGCTTTTACTTTGCCGTTTATTGTTGCAAAGCCTATCCAAGTGCAACATAAAACTTGTACTTGCAGATGAAGCATATTTTCCAAGGTGATTGATTGCCTTAGGTATAAAATGTAGCAAGCTCTCTACAGATTGTTAGTGACATTTGACAGCATAGAAGTCTTCCAGTCCTGCACCATACTTTTTAGTTAAAAATTTTGAGCCCATTTTCTTTGCCTACACTGGTGAAGCAGTTGCTTTTGTCTTTAATCAAGTGTGATGTCAAAATGAGTCCGCCCTATTACTTGAATGCTGGTGTCTTCAATATATGATGTGTTCTCATGAAAATACTGTACAGGTATTCATCTCCCCCAAATTAAAACAGTGCCACCTAATTAAATTGCCATCACTTGTTGCTTTATTTCAAAGTCCAATATTAACCTGTGTAAAGTAAATACAAGTGATAATTATCTTTAGTTTTATTCAGGAACGATGTATATAACCTCTTTGCTACATCACACAAAATAATCAGTTCTAACCTTATGTAATACTGAGCAACTTTGTAATGTGCAAATATGATTTAAACAGTGATGTTAATTTGCATATTATTGCAACATATGCTTTTAATATAATGTTTGTGTTTTAAAGTGAGTTTAGTAATTTGGTAAATAAATTTACACAAAAATTAAAAAGCATAACATTTCTACAAGATTCATTTAAGAAACGACTAGTTTTGGTATTCTTGTTGGATGTTATGGTTCATTGGGTTGTGTTTGCCTCCAGTTGTATGGGTCACTGTTTATACTTGGGACACCCACAGTCCATCCACCAGGTGGATGGACTGGATACTTAACCTTACAGTTAGGGAAGTGAAGGTGTTTGAGTGCAGTGCAGGCCACAGTATCTCTGCATGCTCTGAAGAAAGGTCTTGGTAAACAGCTTGCTGTATCCAAACAATCCCTAATGAGACAACAGGTCTTTAGAATCCACTTTCACCTTCATACTTAATGTAATGGGATATTTCTCTGAATTTGTTCATCTCCACCAGCTGTCACCAGTTTGAGGCACAAATATATCACTTTAATGATAGTAATCGGCTTTGCTAAAATGCCATAAAAAAACATGAAAGCCAAGAAATAATTCATAAGAAGTGTTTTTGATGGGCAGCTGGCCATTGGTTGAGGTTGGGTGGGGGGGGGGGGATTTGGACAATAAATATGGTTGGCAAGGGAAATGGGATAGAAAGCCTGAAGGTGGGCTTGTAAAAATACAAATAGCAAAGAGGTTGATAACTGTCTACAAATCTCTTGATTTTTCATCAAATGTATACAGTATTATAATTTAAAACAATTTAAGCACAAATGTAATATATCAATCATTGGGATTTGGTTGTAGATGATTATGGGTTCAAAATTTTTGACTAAACACTTTTGATCCTTTCAGAAGCAAATATATGTTTTGTATGTGGAGGAAAACTGCTTGTATATTAGTGGCATTCCTCTGTAGAACTTAATTTTCATATACAAAAACTTACATATTGTTAGAGTTTTACTTTAGAAGTATTGAAATTAGTTCAAAATATTGTGTGATGTCTTGCATTTTCAGTATGTCACTGAACTCATTTTATTGTGTAATTTTATTTGATGTTTCTTGAGAATATTTAAGTAAATTTTCTCTCGAAAAAGCATAGTATGGCATGACAAATGAAATATATATACTGTGATATATATATATATATATATATATATATATATATATATATATATATATATATATATATATATATATATATATATATATATATATATATATATATATATATATATATATATATATATATATATGCACATATTTTTGCCAGGTCATTACAGAAGAAACAATCCCATCTTGACTTTACAATTGACATTTTATCTGGCATTGTTCTGTACCTATTTCTTTATTGATTAAATTACATTACAGTATTCGAAAATCATTTGTCATTTGTGTTACAGTAAGACTATGTGTAAAATACCAGTGTCCTAACTAAAGTATTTGAAATAATGTTTCACTTATTTCCTTTCACTTTTTATTATTTTTAATGAAAATCACTTTTAAAGCACATAATAATTTTTCTAATAAACTTTGCAGGTCAAAGTGAGCATGACAGCCTGGTGTACCACATGAGTGAGGATAGTGGCTTGGGTCGTGCCACTCCACCCCGCCGTGCCCCCTCCCCAGGGATGGCACGTCACTTGCCCTCACCATCTGGTCCTGGTTCCCTACCTCCTGGTCTATTCTGTAAAAGACGGCAAGGCGGGTTTGATGATGCAGCCAGTGATATCTCGTCCACTGCAAGTTCCACTATGGACTATTTTGGTAAGTCATAGTTTTTGCCTTAACCCCTTATTGCAGGTATATTAACGTGTGCTGTCTGCTCAGGACTGGGTATATTTTGCAATGCAGAAAACAGAGCAAATCGTGTCAGATAATATTGTTCAAATACAAATAGAACACACCCTAATTTAGATATTTATTTATTTTTTTACACCATTAGAAAGCTGAATCTTTTTTCTACAAAATCACATTTAGTAAATAAATACAAGAAATAATAATTTCTTGGAGAAATCATGAGTTGAACTGGGAGTTCATGTTTTTCTGGCTCTGGAGCAAGCTGCCAGTGTCGTCATAGTAACCAGACAACAACAGAGCCACAGGTGAGGATGTAAGTCGCATGTATATTGTAATTAAATTTAGAGATGGAAGCATAAGCTGTATTAAATAACTAAAGATATTGGTATGAGTGTAAGCCATATTGAATGATTAAACAGATATAAATATTGGCTATGTTGATAAAATAATGAGATTTGCAGAAAGGATATTGTTTGTGACAACATCCTGCAAATAACATAAAACTTTTTCTAGGAAGCATCAGACTTGTCACATATTTCTTTTTGCAAACTTCATAAATGGTGAATGAAACCCAGACAGCTACTGTAAATCTTGGAGTTGTGAGAGTTGTTGATGCCTTGGGAACAGTTTCATTAATATCAAACTTTTCTTTCAGGTCCAAAACTATTTAAGCAGCCAACTGCCAAGTCCAATCGAACAATCATCCTCAATGCAGTTGAGTACTGTGTCTTTCCGGGCATGGTGAACCAGACTGCCAAACACAGAGTCCTCGAAGAAATAGCACGTTCTGAATCGAAACACTTCCTTGTCTTATTCAGAGATGTTGGTTGCCAGTTCCGAGCCATATATTCCTTTAACCCAGATACAGAAGAGGTCTGCAAGCTGTATGGCACAGGCCCTAAACAAGTCAATGATAGGATGTTTGACAAATTCTTCAAGTAAGTTAAATTATTAGTTCGATTCCTTTTTTCTTGCTGTAATGGAGTTGATTGCATTATATCATCTCATATATTGAAATTGAAATGCATTTTTATTAATATTTATGAAATCATGATCATAGCTTCATTTTTGGTAAGGTATGTCCTTGTTCATGCAGTTTATTATGTGAAACCGAATACTTCTATCTATAGGAGTCTTCATTATATGTTTGGGTTGTGTTCCAGAGAAATGTGACTTACAGTGAAACGTTTTACGATGAGGAATTTTTCCCTATAAGAATTAATGCAATTAGGGGTACAGTATATGCATTCCATCATGTACAGAAATACCCCTTGAAAGCGCAGATGTGTTCCTAGGGAGAAAGCTTTCAGCAAATCAGCTTACTGTACCATACAGTGTTTGATCCAAGATATATTCCTAACAACATTTTTGTTTGTAACTTTTGAGTGATACACGGTGGCTCGATTTGGCTACTTGTACAATAAGACAATTGATTAATAAATATATTGTACCAAGGGTATAATGCACCTGCATTATACATTACAATATTATTCATTAAGTGCTGAAGATAGATGTTGTGGTAAGCATGACGACTAGGTGAGGGATCATGCGAGTAATCCTCTGTTTGTGCTTTGTAAACAACGCCACGGGGAATTTAATATGGCGCAATAACTCGTCTAGGGTTCAGTGTGGGGTTTTTGGGGGGAAAGTTGATTAATTTACGATAATATTTTATTACCCCGACACCAATTGAACCTAATTAATATAGGAATTATGGTGAAATTGCATGAAGATGTGTCAAAGTGATCGCAGCTGACGAATGCAGGAGAGTGAGTTGTCCCCTCCCACTCCCTCCTCCACCTCTTCCCGGCTATGGACCCAGACAGTTTTTTCCTCTCATTCCATTTCTTGACATCAAACCCTCCATTGTATAAAAACTGAATAAAGTTATCAGGTATATAAACTTTAATTTTTTAGTGTTGGAACATAAGATGTCTGCAGTGAGTCATGTTGTGTTGCTAAACAGCCTGTTACTCTCAGATACACTCCATCTCCCACACAGAATATACCTCTACTCTCTTAATTTTTCTTTTACTGTATATTTATATTACTGTACAGTATACTGTAGTATTTTCTTCATTCATAAGGTACACTAGCACATTGAGATGACATTTCTGCAAATTCTGTGGTTACTTACCTAGAACAATGGCATAGCACGTAGTCATATGATAGGTGACAACGTATTTTGGCG
Organism: Homarus americanus; assembly: GCF_018991925.1. NCBI lineage: Eukaryota > Metazoa > Arthropoda > Malacostraca > Decapoda > Nephropidae > Homarus > Homarus americanus. The sequence continues at coordinate 3,106,352 of NW_024739403.1, forward strand.
TTGTAGAAACTTAACACTTGGGGAGGGACTTTTATTACTTCGTACAGTATCATTATTTATACATTATATTAGATGTTTTAACACTATTTATGCATCATATTTGGATACACACAGACTTGGTATAAAATGGTGGATGATGCAGATGTCGTATTTGTGAAACACATGACGTATAATGAAAATTTCTTCCTGTATCTGTTAGCACGGTTTATGTGAGATGACGTATATTGGTACAACGTATAATGAGGATCCCTTGGAAAGTTTATAACATACTAATTAAATATTTTTGTCACCTTAATTTTCCTTGTAATTTTTTTAATATATATATTTTTTTATCCACAGATACAACTCAGGAGGAAAATGCTTCTCTCAAATTCACACTAAGCATTTGACTGTTACTATTGATGCTTTCACCATCCACAATTCTCTCTGGCAGGGCAAGCGTGTGAACCTCCCTTCCAAAAAGGACATGACACTCGTAATTTAAGTTTCTTGGTAAACCAGCTTCTCGTTTACTAAACCCACAGACAGTATATTTTGGTACTCTTACATGTGCTGTGAGAATATGTCTGATGTGGCTCTGCTGCTCCAATTGGGCTCTCAGTGAGAAATTTATGAGCATTTTTATACAAAGTTTAATTCTGAATATAGATCATTGTATTATTTTGCTTGAAAGAAAATTCTCGTGTGGGCCTGCATAGTGTCGAGATGCTGATTTTTTCTTTTGTATTGAGGAAGTCCTCTCAACGGGTGAATTTTTTTTAGGATAAACATGCCATTTGTGTGAGACAGCAAGCCTTTTCCTCAGCCTTTGCTCACACAATTATTTCCCCCAATAAACAGCCTTAAAGCATTTAAAGGTTTTGGTTGTGGCTTTGTTGGTCAGTATAACCAATTAGTCAGGTTGTTTACAAACAAGAATTTGTTAGTGGCTCATCCTTGACCCTTATAGGGGTTGGTGATCTAAGTAAAAGTTTAAGTTATCTGGCAGCCTTCCCAGTGTGCTGGGAGCAATTTTCAAAGAATGAGGGGGGGATAGGAAAAAGTTTTATCAGGATGGGGAATAAAGTTTATGGGTCTGAAAATTATGTTTATTATGGTAAGGAAATTGCCATCAACTTCTATTATGGCTGGAATTGGAAGTTGACTTCATATCCTGCCATTAGCAGCCTTCACAAAATGCTCTGTTAAACTTCATTGTTGGAAAGTGCCCCATTACAAGCCAAATATGATTGTTCTCAAAACCGAAGACTTCTAGAAAATTATGGCTAGGTTAGTACGTGTTAGGATCTCTCATTTTGAATTTGCCATTACCTGTAGGGGGTGCCATAATGTCAGACTTGAAAGTGAATGTGATGATTGTTACTTAATTACAAAGGTCCTTGCAACCATTAGAATGCAAACATCAGGATGAAGTTGAAGATGTGAGATCAGCAGGGCACATACTTTGTTTGCAGTGTTAACTAATGCAATTCCATATAACATTCGCTTCTCGTACTAAATCTGTGATTCTTGTGATCGTTAGGTAAGACTTGCATCAGGCGTATGTAAGTAGCATCTCCATGTATTTTTAGAATGTACGTAGCTTACTGGAAGAGAGACAACAACTAAGACTGAAAAATACCTGGGTTGGAGCTAAGCCTTGCTTGCATAATCCTGACGATACAATTAATTCCGACTTGTCTAGATATAAACTATAGTGTTGAACTTGTATATATTAGAATGTGATAGGGGAAATGATGTTGGATGTGTAAACATTCCCATTTTTCCCAAATACTCACAAAGAGACTGTATATCTGAACAAAAGATTTCCATAAGTTTGAAGAGTTTCCATAGCTTTTGTACTAAGGAATGTTTTTGTGTGTCACTTGTCTTGTAATTCAACAGTTAACATGTTGTACTGCTTACATGACATCTTTATTTCTTCATTGATATCATCTCATATGTTAATACTTCGTTACATTTTAAATCCATTAGATTATCTCCAGTTAAAAGAAATTTGTTACGATAAAAGCAACATAGAAAACTTGGACATTATTATTGTGTACTGGAGAGAGGGTGCTCATACATTCAATTATGTATATTAACTAATGATGTATATGGTATGAAGATTAACACATAACAGCGAATCTGATGGCAACTTTCAGATGTGCTATAGCCCGTTGTCACACTAATGGCACACAGTGACCAGTGTAATCAAACGAATCCTATAATAGAGATAGCTTTTTTTTAGCTATAGAAATGGAGGATATTTTTTTGCCACATCAGTTATGCTGCAAGTAGTAAATTTGAACTATCGACGAGGTTAAGTAGGTCTGTTGTGAGAGTTGTGGTAAGTGTGTGCTTTGAGTGTTACGACAGTCTGGAGCAAACCTTCTGAGTACTTGCCTAGAGCTGTTTGCCTTGATGCTCAGAGGGATCCATCCAGTAGGAATAAATAGACAGATCAAATTCATACTGTAATAGGATCATCAAGGTAGCTGGACTAAAGGTAAACTCCCTTCATATGAAAGGATGATTTGGCTGTGCATGATATGATGTCTTGGGGCTGTTAATTGATGTTCAATAAGGTTTCTTACACAGGGAATTTGTACTCCCTTCAGTGAAGCTCATTGCATGTATATTCTTTGTTGAAGTAAATGTGTTTGTCATAAATGAAACTATAGTCCAGCTATTTAACTTTTGCAATTATTTTACAAATTTGTAATATTTAATTTAAACCTGGATTAAAAATGTTAAATGAGAGCTATAGACATATTGTCTGACAAGGATAGACAATGTTGGGTCTCCTTGAGTGTCTAGGTAGACAAATTATCCCTTGCTGACTCCACTTGCTTTGGTTTAATGTGACCATGTGTACATATTGTTTTATATTTATTCCCAACATCTCAAATGGGGTGGGCTTATAGAAAACTCCCATGTCTGCTTGTTATTAATGATAACAATAAATTCAGTCTTTTTTCATATCTTTATTTATCTTAATCCCTCAAGAATCGTCTCCATATTAGAAGATATTTGTATTATAATACAAAAAGGCCAAAATCAAGAGCAAACGAGCACATCTTATCTTAATTCATTGTCTTTAGTTCATTAACACTGCTCTTGTAATGTATAGATAAAAACAAACTTGCCATATAGCTTTCTCTATGGGAAGTTTTCCTTTCTTACAGTCTTGTACGTGAACATAGTTGTTATTAGGCATACTGGCTCTCGTGAACCTACTCTATGGATCAGACAGTCTAGGAATAGTAATTTGCAGTCACTTTCTAATTTTACAGTGAATTGGATTGAGGGGGCCAAGTTGTTAAGTAGTGGTAGAAAGGCTTTTAAGTCCTCATTACATCATCTCTAACTAAACCAATCTGCTGAAGGTGGTAATATATTACTAGATTTTTTTGAGAAGAAACTAAGTAATAAACAGATACACCATCGATTTTCCAGCACCCTTGGTTCCAAAGCCTTGTCGGATTATCCGTTTTACAGGACCAACCGAGGTCTAATAATAATCCAAGAATACACCTGACCCACTAATTATACACCTCCTGTGTCTCTAAAGCACCATGGACTGCTAGAAACTTAAATTGAACATTAAATGTAAATCAAATGTGAAAAAGCCAAAATGATGAGCAACATATTACTGTACTCAAATGTACAGTACTGTACTACACTAAAGGACTAAAATTATCTCGTGCAAACTGTGTAATGTTCATACTCGAATTAAGCGCCATCTTACAAGGATTCTAGCAATGCAAGTTATATTCTGCTAAGTCTAGTCAGTAACATTTTATAAAATAAAAACTTTAAGCCTAAAACAGTAAGAATCTCTTGGCATTACTATTTAACAAACATTTATCTCAAATTCCTCTTCAACAGAAAACCTGAAATGTAAATGTAACATTTAGTAATTCATGCACTGTAAAACAAATGTTAATTAAGAACTTCCCAGTAATGCAGGTGGCTGCATTTACAAGGTTCCTTGCAAGGAAAGATCTTATAGCTAGATTTAAACAGCATAAATATAGTGTTAGGACAGGCCACGAATCCAATGCTTTGTTCACTCACTTGAGAGATAATAAGCATTGCATTGACTGGGATAATGCCTCCTCCATATTACCTTGTAATTCAATCTTCAGTAGGAACATTATAGAATCTAGTCTCATTAAAGATAACGAATCTGTCAACATGAATTTGAGTAATGGCATGTACAAATTGGACAATTTTGTGATTAACAACATTTGTAATCAGGTGAAAGGGTTAGGTCACACTATTTATGACCTGAATGTGGTGGACACCTGCTGTCCCTAGGGACTTGATTTCACTTTCCTTTACTATATTGTCAATAATTACTCCTTAGTCTGTATTCATCCCTGAAGATGTAAATTACACGAAAGTGCTTGGGAACTTCGTGTTTTCTTGTTTCCCATGTGATTATCAGCATATACATGGATCATGCACACCTACAGTGATTTATTTATGTATATACAGTGGTCCCTCGGTTAACGAACACAATTCGTTCCAGAGTCGTTCGTTAACAGAAAATTTCGTTAACCGAATCTATTATTTCAATGGGATATTGGGTAATTGGTTCTAACTCAGAGAAAAAGTATACATACAAAGTACTGTATACTAGCAATAAAATTAAAAAACATTAAATATAAACTAAATACTGTACTGTACTGTACAGTATACTGTACAATAATAAATAAAAAACAATAGAATACTGTATTTTAACTTACAGGTAGTTCTGCTATAACGCGATAATTGTGTTCTTGTAAAATATCGTGTTATAGAAAATCGCGTAATAGAAATAACAGGGCTTATGGAGAAAATAGGGTTAGGTGCAGATTACTCGAAATCGAAAAAATTTAGTAGTTAGCCTAACACAAAGGATAGCACAGTCTAAATAAATGTTACATTCATATCTAATAATGAAATCATACAGTAAATTTAACACTTTACCTTGAAAAAATATGAATGTAACTTGATGGGGGAGAAGGGTGATTTTGAGGTTGATAACATCGAGCTTCTCTTCAAGTGTTATATCCTTTCTTTTACGATAATCACCGGGAATTCTATCACCAGAACGCTTTTTGGAGATATTCTTCTTTACCATATTCACAGTTAATACCACAAAATTGGAGAAATAGTAAGCAAAAATCGCGTTATAGCAAACAAGCGTTCGCGTTATACAGATATTGTTCCGAATTCATAAATCGCGTTAGAGCAAATTCGCGTTATCAAAACACGCGTTATAGCAGAACTCACTGTACTTTGAAATGTGTATGTCGTATTACCGGCAGCTTTGTTTACATATCAAACAGCTGATTGTAGAGGCAGTTGAGGTTGACATGCCATATTCTTTACAGAGTGCATTGGTTCTAATGACTTCATGTTTCATAATAATTTCTGCACTGTATATTATCAATGTTAACTAAATTTCAGAATGACCAAAAATTTTAATGTAAAAATGCAAAAATATTCAAGAGACCAACAAAATCGATGTTCACTCCACTGTAAACAAAGTTAAACCGAGAAGTGTTGTTGGGTGATTCAATCAACTGGTGGGCGCACAAAAACTGTTCCCTGTACTGTCTATATTATCAATTTGTTAACCAAATTTCAGAATAACCAATAATTTTACTATAAAAAATGCAGAAATATTCAAGAGACCAACTTTCTTGATATTTCCACTGGAAACAAATGTAAACATAGAACCAATACATGTATTGGCGGACTAGCCGATCAAATGATCAGCTGATACGCACAACAAAACGTGTTTGTCGTAAGGATTTCGTTAATCAAAATTTTGTTCGTTAATCAAACCGAAAATCCTTATGGGAGTTAATTCGTTAACCGAAATTTCGTTAATCGAACTGTTCGTTAACCGAAGGACCACTGTATATATATTGAAAAAACCACACAGGAAAAGGGAAACACTGGAGCACCTTAGCTTGCTTCAATGTACTAGTTACTTGTGCACCAAAATTAACATTGCCATTATTTTGGTGGGTGTGTTTCATAAGTAAGAAAAATGCTGTAACTTAGAAAAATCAATGTATTCTAAGACTGCTTCAATCATAATCTACAATGAACTATTGTTAGCATGGTAGACTTGAGAGGTTAGGCACGTGAGTTACAGTATATTTTCAGTGATGAGAGAATGAACGAGTCTGGTGTAAAATTCAAATACAAAATATTATAGATGTCTGACAAGGGCACACATGGATGATTCAACACACGAGATATCTAGTTACATTATATTTACCACTTGGCCCATAAGACGTTCAACTACATTAAAACATGAACAATGATATATTCAACAAAGTTCAACTGAGTTAAATTCATTTAAAATGGTGCATGGCTGGAGTGAGGCCCTAAGGGCAGGGGTGCAGTGCTGCCGGAGCTCACCGGAGCGCCTCTCCGGCACCTGTTTTGATCAATCAATCAATATCGCCGAGGCCATTTTCCCTCCCAGGAACTCCCCAACAGAAGTGTTTTCAGGCCATTTTATCCTTACACACCTCACTTGATCTCTCAAACACACTTCCTCCCCTTCCTGCTCTCTCTTTAACAAATTCTTTAACTCTTTTCTCCCAGGTGGCAATTGGTCTACCCCTCCCACCATTTCCCTCCCTCTTGTTATCATAAACTTTTGTCAGCCTATCTTCATGCATCCTCGGCACATGTCCATACCACCTTAGTGTATTCCTCTTCATCCCCGCCACCACACCACACTTCACACACGAAGTTATATACAGTAGTAAGCTATAAATCTTTATCAATCAAGCAATCAACTTTATTTTGCATTAATAATGCATATACAAAATCGAATATGTCTTCATAGAAAACGGGAATTTTATTCCTAGAATATGGGAATTTTCAGCAGAGAATATGGCGGTTTTCTTAGAAAATGGGATTTTTCGTCATAGAAAACCAGAATTTTCATTATAGGAAACGGAAATTTTCATCATAGAAAATGGGAATTTTTATCATAGGAAATGGGAATTTTCATCATATGAATTTCATGGAAAATTGAAATTTTCATCATGGTAAATGGGAATGTTCATCATAGAAAATGGGAATTTTCATCATGGAAAATGGTTAAATTCATCACAAATTTGGAAATTTCATCATAGGAAATGGGAATTTTCATCATAGAAAGTGGGACTTTTTATCATAGAAAATGGAAATTGTCATCATAGGAAATTCGAATTTTGTTATGGAAAATAGGAATTTTGATTAAAAACAAATTTTTTTCATAGAAAACGGGAATTTTTATTATATAAAAAATATTTATGGAAAACTGAAATTTTAATCATAAAGAATGGGAAATTTGTATCATAGAAAACGCAAATTGTCTTCATAGAAAATGGAAATTTTCAGCAGAGAATATAAGAACATAAGAAAGTGGGATACTGCAGGAGGCCGACTGGCCCATACAGGCCAGATCCCTTTCACACCCATCCCAGCACTTCCATGTGCCTATCCAACTTCGTCTTGAAGCTCCCTAGCGTCCCCGATCCTACTATAGCACTCGGTAGCCTATTCCACATATCCACAACTCTATTACCAAACCAGTGCTTGCCTATATCCTTTCTGAATATGGCGGTTTTCTTCATATAAAATGGGAATTAATATCATAGAAAAAGGGAATTTGTCATATAAAACCGGAATTTTCTTTATAGAACACGGGAATTTTCATCATAGAAAATGGAAATTTTTATCATGGATTTTGGGAATTTTCATCATGAATTTCATGGAAAATTGGAATTTTCATTAAAGAATATTGGAATTTTCATCATGGAAATTGGGAATGTTCATCATAGAAAATGGAAATTTGAATCATAGAAAACGGAAATTTGAATCATAGAAAACGGACATTTTTATCGTAGGAAAGGCAAATTATTGCATAGAAAACAAATTTTCATTGAAAACGGGAATTTTATTCATAGAAAATGGGAATTTTCAGCAGAGAATATTGCGGTTTTCTTCATAGAAAATGGAAATTAATATCAGAAAAATGGGAATTTTCGTCATAGAAAACCGGAATTTTCATTATAGAGCACGGGAATTTTCATTATAGAAAATATGAATTATCATAGAAAACGGGAATTTTCATGATGGAAAATGGTTACTTTCATCACAGAAATTTGGAAATTTCATCATAGAAAATGGGAAAGTTCATAATAGAAAACGGGAATTTTCATCATATAAATCGGGACTTTTCATCAAAGAAAATGGGAATTTTCATCATAGGAAATTCGAAATTTGTCATGGAAAACCGGAATTTTGATTAAAAACGGAAATTTTTATCAAAAAATGAAATTATCATAATACGGGGAATTTTTCATAGAAAACGGGAATTCTTATCATAGAAAACGGACATTTTTATAAAAGAAAACGGGAGTTTTTATTCATAGAAAATTTTTATTTATCATAGAAAACGGAAAATTTTCATCATAGAAAACGCATTTTCATCACAGGAAAGTTTATTTTTAGCATAGAAAACGGGAAATTTATCATAGAAAACGGGACGTTTTATCATAGAAAATGGGAAATTTCATCATAGAAAAATTTTAGGAAAATTTTCTGAAATATTAGGAAAATTTGCACCGGTCTTTGTTTGGATATTAAAAATATGTATTCTTGTGTTATTTGATGAGTTTCGAACGAATTTGATATTAATTTCAGCCGAAAATCAATAGTTTTTGAGATCCCCCGCCCCCACCCCACCCATCAATCTTAACGAAACATTTTTTTCGAGAATCACAAATAAAAAAACAAACAAAACCTAACCTGACCTAACCTAACACTTTTTCTGATGAAACTGCAATTAACGTAAAATAATCTATCACAATGTCGGCACAGCTCTTTCTGTACCTAGCAAAAAAATATTGGTTAGGTTAGCTCACACAATAAAAAAACAAAATTTGGTGCATTTCCTAACTATTTTCACAAAAAATTATCACTTTCTTCACTTAAAAGAAGCTGAAACGATGGTTAGTTCTTAACTGACTTAAAAAAAATCTTTGTACAGTACTTACAAATACTGTATGGTACTCGTCACAAAATTATTTGTACTGTACTCTGAATTACTGATGAGAGACAGATTGTACAGTACAGTATTCACTCGGCGATCATAAAGTCTTCAACAGTGAAATAAATTGCCACTCCTTCAAATTGGCTCCTCATATGAAAATAATACCACCAGCTGTTACTATTTGTAAGAGGTGTAATTTTTATATGTTGGGAATTGTTACTTTATTTCTTTTCCTTTAACCTACTTGGATATCTTTGTTATTTTGGTTTCCAAGTTTTTATTTTCTTTATTTTCTACCAGACAGGAGCAGAGCGCCATGTAAACAATGGCATTTCCAACCACACCCTGCAAAATTCAGTGACAGTGTACTTGGCAAATGCTGCAGCTTCCGAGAATGGCGGGGGGCAGGTACTATTAAGAGCAGAGACATTACCGAGAACAAATTCTGGCTTGAATGTCATGTACACCAATACTGACATGTTCCTTGATAAGAGAGAGGAGTTCGAAACACTACTGAAGGTACACCGACCCGATATTGTAGGAGTTGTAGAACTGTTGTACAAGAACAGGAGAATCGACCTAGAGGAATGTGAGTTCAATATTGCTGGATATGACTCATTTACGAACCTTTCTCAAGAACCCTGCAAGAGGGGTGTGGTTATCTATTATCGGGTGTATTTACATATCCCCAAACTGTGGCCCATTAAATCAAAGGAACTTAAGAACCTTAATAGACAACGTAGCGATGCTCAACCCAAGCCACCTCCTCATCATGGGAAACTTTAACTATGGCGACATCGATTGGAGAAACGAGTTCACCACAAATGCCTTGAATAACCCTGCTACCCTTTTTGTAGAAACTCAAGAGATAATTTTCTGTTCCAACATGCTTGAGACCCGACACATTACAGCGGGGAGCAAACACCCAAGCCACTAGACCTCATCATAACAAACGAGGAGGGTATGGTATGTGTTTGAGACACATGTAGAAGCTTGTGGGGCTTGATATTACAAAACATTTGAAAATCTTTAAATTCATGTTTTCTCTTTGCACTATGGGAAAAGAAATAATATATATTTCTGAGAAGATCTTCACAGTGCCTTGAAAGAGATTTTGCAGCCTCAGATGCACACAGTGTATTGAATGGCATTTACACTTAAAAATGGTTACACCTGGAATTGATGCTCTTAATCTGCTGCAGCCTGCAGAGAGAATTGAGTTCCCCCATTATGGTAGCAGCTCCATCAGCTGCAAAACCAATAAAATTTTCCATGGGAATAATAAGGTATTGTACGCACTGTAAAATCATAGAGTGTAAGTTTTCAACTGTTGAACCAGTGTTATCGTTGTTATAATATCACTCAAGTCCAACATGCCAACGTTAATGGTGTTATTCTCTTTATCTAAATATCTCACAATGACAGCACAGTGTAGTGGATTTCTCCCCTACAAACGCTTTGTCGCTGAGTAGCCGACCCCACGAATTCCCCAGTGTATGCCTCGTGGTCTAGGTCAACCAGCACCGCCTTACATGACGGAGGTCAACTCCTAAGCCACGCCTACCTCCGCTATTTAAGACCTGACCTCGTGGTGACCGCTCTCTTCTTCTCGCTACAGCCGCAGCAAGCAACACCACCTTCTCCGCCGCTGCCTGGCGGTCCTCGCTCCCGCCGGCGAGCATGGCGACCCACTAGCTGTCCTCCTCTGAGCACCCTCACCAACCAGCTCTCTCTACATCACGCTTGTAACCATGCTGCCTGCCCAGCACCAAGCTGCATTGTACATCCAATACAACATGTATATAGAGAGCACATTGTGAGTTTCCTTTCTCCATCCCATCCTGAGTGTGAACCAAACATCCTGAACTCCACAGAATGCTGAAACAACTAATCAACTGTGGATTAATAACCAGTTTTCCTTATGTCCACATTGCATTTCGAATTTATCTTTCACTGTTTGCAACCAGTTGTGAAAGCGAGCTGTCCTTTTCCAAACTAAAAAGAATTAAAAACTGTTTAAGATCCACTATGGGCCAAGAGCGGCTCTCTTCTCTTTCCCTACTTTCAATTGAAAATGAACTGCTTCGAAAGATAGACACTAATGACAAAATAAAACAATTTGCACTGCAAAAAAGCGGTAAAGTTTTGATCTAATAAATATCTTAACTTAAAATCTGTGTCAATTTTCCGTAGTAGTTGCTTTGGCATATTGAGTATGTTCTAAACATTTCCTAATGATTACGTTGTAACTTGTATAGGATATTTCAGAAACAAAAGTATGTATTAGACAACTGAAAAAAATATAAATTTTGTGTACTCTTTGAAACAACTTTCTTCTACTATTTTGCTTTCATCTATGGCCAGAATATGCCTAAATAGAATAGTATAGAAAATAATCAAGTAACATAAATAGATACTAATAGGATTTAGTAATAAATAAATGGAAAAAAAAGTACCTCAGTATCAATTTAATAATAACCTGTAGAAAAAGGGGAAGAAAAGTTCTCGTTTTATTTTTCGTAGGCCCCCAATATCTCGTAGGCCCTAGGCACTGTGCCTAATGGATAATCCGGGCCTGACCTTGACTACCAGCAGTATCAGTTGGTACAAATTAGCGGTTATTTCAGT
>NW_024739403.1:3118115-3148886 GCF_018991925.1 Homarus americanus
TCAATCATCATCCTACCGCCATTACCACTACTACTACTACCACCACCATCATCACACTACTACTACTACCACATATTCACCACATCACCATAACGAGACTATTACCTATCGATAATCGTCAGCCAGGTGTGATGAGGCAAGAACACTATCTATCGAACTATCTATCTATCGAACTATCTATCTATCTATCTATCTATCTCACCCAAACACACCTGAATTCATGTGTATGTTGACTTATTCAGTTGTGGTTGAAAGTATTTATCAAATGAAACATTTATATTTTAAATAAATAAAGTAAGTAGGTAAGTAAGTATTAACGAACACCAACTGGGAAAAAAATCACCCCTTGATTTTCATTACACTCACAAAAAATAATTAATTAATCATGTATAAAATTAAACCTGGAAATTTCTTGCTTATACAACACATAGGAAGTTCCTCCACATCCAAAACATATTTAAAAGTATTGTAATTTTAACAAACAGATAACACAAAGGAGATAAAGATAACATGACAATACCTGTTATTATCCACCACAAAAATAACCATCGCGGTGCACATCGTCATCACACTCTTGGTATAACGTGACCACAAACTCCCTCCCGGTGTATTTGTACAATGTTGAGAGGAGGGAGGGGTCATATAATACGGGTGCAGTTTAAGTAATTACATCTGATCACAACGCCGCCATTTTCTACTGTGTAAGTTTGTGTCTACCGCAAAACTGTGTGTTCCATTTTTTTTACAGGAATTAACCCACCCGGACACAGGTCGAACGACCCACAACGGAACCTAGGACGCGAAAAAAATAAGAATACACTAGAAAGAAATTAAAAATAGAAACGAAAAAGGTTATATTAATCTACTCCACGAAGATGCCGGAAAACCAGCTTTTTAAAGTGAGACAGATTGTATAAGTGTGGAAGCACAGAAGCAGGCAGAGCATTCCACAGTTTGGCTGTGTGAGGAAAAAAAGGATGCACTACAACGGGTTATTCTAGTGTGACCGATATCCACAGAGAAACGGTGGGCACCGCGGGCATGACGTGTGTTACGAGCCCACGGCCTTGCCGGCGGTACACAGGATGCCAATTCCACTGAACATTGTCCGTTAAAGTGCCTGTAAGAGAGAGAGAGTGAAGCAACATTGCGGCGAAGATTATCAACTAAAGGAGGAGACTTGATAAGACGAAATGCCTTTGATTCCACCCTATCTAACAGTTGGACAGAAGAAGAGCCACCCCAGATATGAGAGCAGTACTCCAACTTAAGACGAATGAATCCCTTATATACTTGAAGCAACTGCTCGGGAGTGAAGTAACTACGGCATCTGTACAGCATTCCCAGCTTTTGGGAGGCAGCTTTAGCAATGTTGAGGATGTGTGACTTCCACACACACATACTGTACACATACTGTACTCACACATAAATACTGTACATAAACATACCTAATTATATACTGTACACACGCGCACGTTATTATCATCATTATTAATATTACACGCACGCACGCACTACACTTTATACATATACATACATACATACATACACACACGTATACAGAACTGTGTACAGTAGATGTATAATATTTCTAACCTTCCACTCCATTCACTGGTATCAAATATTTATTCATTAGTAATACGATAATTCACCTTTTATAAACTTAATCCAGGTATTTACTCGGCGCATTACCTGGCCAGCACCTGATGAACCTCCGCTAATTAATCAACAAGTCTCAGCACACCTTTACATGTGGTAGTGAGTAACGTGTTTGTTTATCATGGTCCAGTACAGACAAACATATGCGACGGTGTGATTGCATAAGACGGCCACAAGCCAAGTTGTTTACCGTCTCACTTCTGTATTGTTTGTTATATACATACATACATACATACATACATACATACATACATAGACAGACAGACAGGCGAGCGCAGAGAAAGAGTGTGGCTGAGGTGGATGTGTGGGAGGAATGGTGAGTAAATGGATGAGGGAAGGGGTGTGTGAGCGGGATGGGGTGGGAAGGAGGACGTATGTAAGCAAGTAGGTAAGTAGGTAGGAAGGAAGTAGATAGGGAAGTAGCGAGGTAAGTATGGAGGTAAGTAGGGGAGTGGGAGGTAAGTAGGGGAGTAGGAGGTAGGTAAGAAAAGAGGGAATGGGGGGGAGGGGGTAGAGAGGAAGGGGGAGCGCAGGGTGAGAAACAGTTTTAAGAGAGGAGTCAGGTGGTCGTGGTGGTGTAGACAACATTGGTGGGTCCTGGGACGATGTTTCTCCTAACACACACACACACACACACTACATCCTTGACCACCGAAGGGTCAAGACGTACCTGGCGCTCCTCTCGGAGCAGCCAGGTCAACTGTTATGTTGGCCCATACCAACTCCCTCCCCTGAACCCTCCTCCCCACCGGAATATCAACATGTTCTCGCCAGAAGTTACTATTTCATTTAGGAAAGGAATGGAACCAGTGTTAGACAGAGGTGAACAGTGCTTAGGTCAGTGAGAACAACTCAACAGTAACAGTAGTACCCAAGTTAACCTTCACACAGTGAGGTCCCAGGTACCCAGTGATCACCGCTCTTGAGACCCAACAACCAGCGATGTGTTAATCCGTCTACGATAGGAAGGCCTGGAACCACACCTCACTCATATAACACCATCTGTGAGGGAATTACTACACCACGTGAGGCCCCTCATAACACCATATGTGAAGGAGTTACTACACCACGTGAGGCCCCTCATAACACCATCTGTGAGGGAATTACTACACCACGTGAGGCCCCCCATAACACCATCTGTGAGGGAATTACTACACCACGTCAAGGCCCTCATACACCATCTGTGAGGGAATTACTACACCACGTGAGGCCCTCATAACACCATCTGTGAGGAATTACTACACCACGTGAGGCCCCTCATAACACCATCTGTGAGGGAATTACTACACCACGTGAGGTCCCTCATAACACCATCTATGAGGTAATTACACCACGTGAGGTCCCCCATAACACCATCTGTGAGGGAATTACTACACCACGTGGTCCCTCATAACACCATCTCCGAGGGAATTACTACACCACGCCAGGTCCCTCATAACACCATCTGAGGGAACCACTACATCACGTGAGGTCCCTCCTAACACCATCTGGGAGCGAGTTACTACACTACGTGAGCCCCTCATAACACCATCTGTGAGGGAATTACTATGACCACGTGAGGCCCTCATACACCATCTGTGAGGGAATTACACCACGGAGGCCTCAGCAACACCATCTAAACGAGGGAATTACTACACCACGTGAGGCCCTAATAACACCATCTGTGAGGGAACTACTACACCACGTGAGGTCCCTCCTAACACCATCTGGGAGGGAGTTACTACACTACGTTTTTCTGTTCAACACCTACATTAATCTGTATGTTCACTGTATGTTCCTTTACCTTTCTCTAATGAAGGCTTTTGTTAAACCACCAATGTATGTAATAAGTCATTTATGTCCAATGTATATTTTCAGCCTTCGGGCTGCAGAACTTTTTCAATAAACCGTTAATTATTATTTATTATTATTACACACACACACACACACTATTAACACAAATCACTCTGGGTTATGTAAAAATACTACTAATTTGCATATGAATGTTCTTTCAGTCAAGTCGAATGTACATTATTAATGAATCACCTACAACAATGACTAAAATAAAAATAACATCTCCATATTTCTCCTCATTTCATTCCTATTTTGCGAGAGAACTGACAACAAACACAAAACACTGGTAAGAAAATTATAAATGCTAAATAAAACGGAAAAATTCATCTACCTATTTGACTACCATTAAAACTATCGAGAAATTCCTTATTATCCGGCAATTAATAAAATATCTAAGTTGATGAAGGCAGCAAGGCGAGGCAGAGGGCAGGCTAAGGTTAGTTACAATGTAAATATCGGAAACTGTTATTACGGTTATGTTAATATTGTGCACAGATGAATCAGTGTGTGTGTCTACCGTGCAGCCAGGTACGGCAGCCTGTGTGTTGGCGACGACGGCTGGGCTGGCTAACTGTCTGAGGTGTGTGTGTGTGTGTGTGTGTAAGAGAAAGGACCAACATACGGACACGAGCCCACACACAAAAACATAACACCACAACAACAGCAACAAGACTCGCCCACACTCAGCTGGCCAGACACAATAAAGTCCATAAACACCATAACATCTTCGCCGTAAAGTTGCTTCACTCTCTCTCTTTTACAGGTACTTTAACGGACAATGTTCGGTGGATTTGGCATCCTGTGTACCGCCGGCAAGGCCGTGGGTTCGTAACACACGTCTTGCCCGCGGTGCCCACTGTTTCTCTGTGGATATCGGTCACACTAGAATAACCCGTTATAGTACATCCTCCTTTCCTCACACAGCCAAACTGTGGAATGCTCTGCCTCCTTCTGTGTTTCCGCACTCATACAATGTCTCACTTTAAAAAGTTGGTTTTCTGGCATCTTCGTGGAGTACAGGGTAGATTAATATAATCTTTTTCTTTTATATTTTTAATTTCATTTTACTGATATTTTTTCGCCCCCATCTGAGGTCATGTTGTGAGGTATCAACACACCAAGTTCAGTTACAACTTACAACACAGCATTATTTACCCGTGTAAGTATGAATGCATGTAAATATCGTGACTCGTACACACACACGTACACACACACACTCACACTGGGTGTTAGGGTTCACGAAGATAGGGTCACTCTCTTAATGGTTAGGTCACGCTGGGACTGGTCAGGGGCCTGTTTGACCGGTCACCCAGTGCAGGGAGACAGTAAGATGAGCGGGTTCCTGGTATCGACGCCGGGTAAACGCTGCAATGGGTAATGAGGACGCTTGGAGGGAGGAGAGAGACAAAAAGTATTTGCAGGTGAACTGAGAGAGCCGGGTTACTGACTGTCTGTCTATCTCTGCTCGGAGGGAGGGGAGGGGAGGGGGTTATACCTGCCCAGCGAAGCGCACGACTGGTGTTAGTTAAGTACACACAGTCGACCTTGCCTTCTGTCACCACCGCACTGTGACGGACGTAGCGGCCGCATGCGCCTTAGGGGAGTTATTCCCGTGGCTCGTTTTACTCCCCCCTCCCCTCACCCCCTCCAGCGACTGACCACTCCACGGATAACGACCTGATCAACCAGACTGTTTACTGTACGCCAACTCATACTTAACAAGCCGGCTGATGGACGACCTATCTGACCGGTTCTCTCCCACGAAAAAAAATATATATATACCCCAGGTCCTACTCTCCAGCCTTTCATTATCATAACTAATGTACCGCCAAACACAACACCAACAGAACCTGAAAATGTCTGAAATGTTAATATTTAAGACATCGGCAACAGAGAGGATGAGAAGGAAAGAAGGAAGGAGAGAGAGAGAGAGATTGAATAATAATAATAAAATTTGCACTTATGGAATCAAAACTTTCCTTCACATACACAGTTCACACAAAACATCATCAGTCCTTTCCCACACCCGAAGAACCAGCCATATACAACACTCCAACATTCTCCCTCCCTCACACCACCCGCCAACACTCTCCCTCCCTCCCTCCCTCCCTCCCTCACATCAACTCTCTCTCTCTCTCTCGCCAAAGTTACAACTAACACTGAACTCGCATGAACTTCCGCTGGGTGACCTTGACAGTGAATGTGAACAAACGTTACCCAGATTGTTCAAAAGTTCACTGAAATCCACCAGCGAGTTTTTTCTCCAGGTGTCTTAGTGAAATAATTAACAAATGTCACACTCGGTCCTGACTTTTATCAACCTGAACAGCTTCCATCTCTGGCAGCGACGTACGTGTGTGTGTGTGTGTGTGTGTGTGTGTGTGTGTGTGTGTGTGTGTGTGTGTCTCTAGTGACTGCCCGCTGCTAGATACTAAACCCTCATGTACCCCCCTCCTTCCCAGACCTCCAGGGGCCCTGCAATGGTCTTCACCTTTTTAAAGTAAATTAGGTCTTGTGAGGACCTGGCGGGCTGGGTGCCTGGTAATTGGTGATAATAACCAAAAGCGGACTCTCTCTCTCTCTCTCTCTCTCTCTCTCTCTCTCTCTCTCTCTCTCTCTCTCTCTCTCTCTCTCTCTCTCTCTCTCTCTCTCTCTCTCTCTCTCTCTCTCTCTCTCTCTCTCTCTCTCTCTCTCTCTCTCTCTCTCTCTCTCTCTCTCCTACACACACAATAATAAGTATCGTCTTGAGATTGAGTTAGTTGAGTTAGCCTGGGTCGCGATCAGATAAATTCCATTCAAATTAATTCAAAATCGGTTAATTTACACTAACCTAATTTCAGTTGGGTTACAAAATTCATTCAGATTACTGTAGGTGTAGAGAAATACAAACCTGATTCTATTTAATGTAAGATCCCAGCCAGTGTTACCGTCTCGTGTTAGGGCGTACATAAAATAACATCAAATTCACAGGAATGTTCAAATTAACAATACCTCAGGAATGTTCAAATTAACATCAATATCACAGGATTGTTCAAATTATGGCTCTTTATGTCGCTCCGAGAGGTTCACGGTTCAATAACCTTTATGTTGGTGGGATATAATATTCTCTATTCAGCACGACATAAAAAATGAAAGATTAAAATCCCTCTTAAGTATCAGCACGCGGTTTTATGTGGGTCATCGTGGCAGGTTTTGGGGGTACGGAGCTCAAACTATCATATTTCTAACTTTTTCTCAAGATTGTACACTACATTATTTATTTACCAAAGATACAACACGTTCTCCCTCACACTCCTAGGACCGGCCATATACTATTTACCACAAGACAGGGGGGAGGGGGGAGCACAGCTATCTGGTATGAGCAAGTCACCTAATACGCTTACACCAAGTGCCCTTTATTTAGTCCACACACACAGCGTACCCAACCTGACCAACCACCTCATAACACACGCTGGAATATATATATATATATATATATATATATATATATATATATATATATATATATATATATATATATATATATATATATATATATATATATATATATCTCTCTCTCTCTCTCTCTCCTTCACTCCAGCACACAGGAGTCATCCGGTCACCAAGTCGCTAAACAAACCGGAAACAGCAGCCGTGTGTAAGACCGCCTACAGGCCTCACCACGAGGCAATACACACGCCCCCTGCAGGCATACCACGCCCCCTGCAGGCAAACCACGCCCCCTACAGGTATCCATCACACCCCATTCTCTAATACCGAGACACCTTCAACTAACACAGGACCTTGTGACGGTAGCCTCTCCACAAACTACTTTTCTTTTTCCTCCGGGGATTAGCCGGCCTGGGGGCGAAAATATTATTATTATTATTATTATTATTATTATTATAATAATAATAATAATAATAATAATAATAATAATAATAATAATAATAATAATAATTTCATAGTAAATAAAATATAAAATAAAAAAATAAAAATTCAAAATAAAATAATTATTAATAATGATAATAATAATAACTAACACACTGTAATAATAATAATAATAATAATAATAATAATAATAATAATAATAATAATAATAATAATAATAATAATAATAATAATAATTATTATTATTATTATTATTATTATTATTATGATAATAATAAATAAATAAACACAAAAATGAAAACAAATCATAAGTGAGAAACAATACATGTATGTTGTGTTGTTAAAGTAAGAGAAACAATTGAGACCCTGCAATTGTGTGTAAATGAGGCAGAAAGTCAGATCAGCAACCTGGGACTTGGTCACAATTTTCGTGGTGCCATATGGCAGCAGGGTCTACCATTAGACAACACATTATGCTTCCAATATCTTCCCAGGCGGTAGTACCTCCCTGTTTGGTAGCTGCCTACTACCTCCCACTGTATTGTTTTGTTGTTAAATTTATTATCAAATATCAATCAAGCGTCATTGTATTGTTGTATTATGCTGTATTTGACTGTAGTAAACACAAATAAATCCTACTAGTACCATCACGTGGTTAGGTTAAGAGGTAAGTTAGGCTAATTGAAGTTGGCTCAGTCATGTCAATATTATTATTATCGAATCTGTATTTTTCTGACTAAGGTAGGGTAGGGTAGGCAATGTTAGATTGGATTAGGTTATATTCCAAGCTCGGTAGCAAGAATTACTCAAGTCCCCAGGGAACAGCTAACACTCAAGATGGCAGAAAGGAACAGCCTTCAACATGAACATCACTGTACACGCTAAGGGGGAAGAAGGGGGGGACATGCAATAGAAGCAAGACAGGGTGAAGAGTTATTAAAGATGCGACATGTAAGAAACATTTTATATTGAAGAGACGGAGGGGAGGAGGTGTTTGTTGAGGTTGAGGGAGGGAGGGAGTGTGTGATGAGGAAGTAAGGAGGGGATACTGGAGGGAAAGGGTGGAGGGGGAGGGGGGTAAGAGCGGAGACGGAGGGAAAGAGAGGAAAGGGAGGGAGAATGGGAAAAGAGAGATGCGGGGGGCGGGAGGGGGCGGGGGAGGAGGTCTTAGTCGAGGTTGTCAAGAGGGGGAAGGAGGGGAGGAGAGAGGAGGGGGAGACAGATGGGGACCTAAAGAGCGCCAGTTGGTGGACGCTACCCCGGGCTATGTCTACACTCTTGCTTTACCACACACACACACACCACACTGCTACCTCACTGCCACCACACACACCACACAGCTACCACACACACCACACTGCTACCACACACACCACACAGCTACCACAACGCCACCACACTGCTACCACACACACCACACTGCTACCACACACACATACTCGACAGCTCTCCTCAGCTCTCACGAACTTCCCACCAGCGCTGTGATGATTATAAATTTTTTGATCAGGTGCTCGTGTGTGTGTGTGTGTGTGTGTGTGTGTGTGTGTGTGTGTGTGTTCCATTATCGTTATCATTTAGTCTTAACAGTAGTATTAGCATTACCAGTACATTTGTTTCTTATGACCAACGAAGTTATAAAACAATATAGGTCACGGAGAAAGACAATACTAGACAACATGACTCGCTGAAATTAAACAGGAATTGTAGAATTTTCTTATTATATAACGTCAAACATATTTCAGCTGGGTCGTGTGTATGTGTTGCCAGGTAGTAGCTCCAGTAGGGTGTATGGGGGCGGTCCGGGCGAGAAGTACATTATATATCTCATTATAGTGTGATGATTACAAGGTCATAATAAACAACATAATAAGCTTGTCTTGTTATCGCCTGGAGCATCTGGTAACTGTCCTCGGTCAAACTGCCTTATTGTTTACTAGTGCTGTATACCTACACTGTCTAGGATACACAATGTACACCGTATACCTGTCTTGCCTGTACACATGCTGAACTGAACGATGATTTTACTGAAGAATTATTATTATTAGTATTATCATTATTAAGTATTATTATTATTATAAATATCATTATTATTATTATTATTATTATTATAAATATCATTATTATTATTATTATTATTATATACTTGTGAATAATACGAGTAATATATATAATACATAACACCGAATAAATGAGACCTCCCAAGAACTCGGTCATCTTAAGCAACTGTGAATGCGCCTGGACCCGGTTAGATCTGAAGATAAGAATTAATAAACCCCTTGGTCACTGAATTTACACTTAGCTCACTAAACACACACACACACACACACACACCGGAAGTCGTTCATCCCGGCCCCACAAGGTGACTCCACGATACAGAACCAACAACACGAACCACCGGAACAAACCATTAAGGTGAACTACATAACGTTTTTACGCTCGGGTTTACAAGTGACGATAGATGGTAGAGGTGTTGCTTCCCTTAGTAGTTTACACAGTATTTTTAAATGTAACCTAATCTAACCTAACGTTCTTTGTTGAGGTAAAATTAAAGTGTATAAATAAGTGAACGCACAAGAGTTCACACCTCACCAAGAACACAATTCCTGTTTAATTGGATCCTTATAGAGTATTACGATAAAGGGACCCCCCCCCCCCTGACTGTCGTAACTGGACTCCAGACCTTATCTTAACTCGTCGACAAAAACAAACCAGTATCAAAATTCTCATTGGTCAGCACCTTAAAGTTTCTTCTAACTCAAGATGCGAAATTACAGCTGACTCACTTTAGTTATAACACAAAAGATGGCGAGAGAAATGGCGTCATAACTGAAGGAGTAGTAATAGAGTTTAGCGTTTTTTTTCCTCGTAATTACAGAAAAATAACACACAAATCATTCACAATCAACTAAGTAATGTATTAACACTCTCTCTTAACCTACAGCCCTTGTATACATCAATGAGCTGAGTCAGTCATCCTAAAATATACTCAATGTACAGTCACTCAAAATAACTATCTATCCAAAATTGTGTTGATAAAATATGACACAACGGAAGAAGGATTTTGACAACCATACGGAGACAACAGGAGTCGCAGTGTGCATTCTGAAATTCATCGATCACCCCGAGTAGAGATAATTTTTTGAGTGACTTTTTCTCGTAGCTCATTAAAGAACAAAGACTCAAACGGTGATCACAACGTTGATTTAAAATGTCTGCGAGGTGTGTGTGTGTGGGGGGGAGGGGGAGGTGTGTTTTATGCTTGTGTCATGCGTTGTGCTCGACATACATACTAACACCTGGACTACACCAAGCAGGTCAAGAGGCTGAGTGTAATAATCTTCAAGTAATGACACTAAATTGTGAATTCAGTGAAGCTCTTGGCCGTGTGACTGTTGTGTAGTAACTTCAGCACCTAGGGACGACTGCCGACACACTGTGGTAGGAGGGCGTTGTTCCTGCTAGTTAATACACCGGAGGAGGTCAGAGCAGGTCAGGTCAGCGGTGTATCTGGTCCTCGAGTCCTAACTCCATATAATCACCGCATCATTCAGTCCTGTATATCAAACACTATAGACGTGAAACATCAAAACACCCGAGATATAACCAACCAATATATTCCCAAGACTCGCCCTCCACATATCCGATCTGTTGACCTGACACCACACTCCCCTACCACGTCATCAACACACACACATCAACAAGCCCACCGACAACTACAATAATAACGATACCGACCGGAAACTATCACGGGAAAAAATTTCATCAGATGGCCAGATATCAACACGGTGTTGGAAACTATTTAACTTGTTTCCTAGCTGGGATATATATATATATATATATATATATATATATATATATATATATATATATATATATATATATATATATATATATATATATATATATATATCTTGATAAAATCACACGGAAAAGGGAAACCAGCTTGTCTTTATTCAAGACATCTTCAGAGGCAACTTGAATAAAGACGAAAAGCTAAGTACTCTGTTGTTTATTTTCCCGTGTGATTTTATCAAGATTTATCTTATCCACGTTTTCATTGTAGGATTTACATGATATATATATATATATATATATATATATATATATATATATATATATATATATATATATATATATATATATATATATATATATATATATAGTGTGTGTGTGTAGAATTTTTCCCCATTTCTTTGCGGACTTAGGAGAGGAGGGGGGCGTCTCAGTCCTCCCTAAAGAGTAGTTTATCGGCGGCTGGTACACAGTGGAGGGGGGTCGAGCCTCGGAAGTGGAGCCCAAAGGTTCACCTGGATCAAGTGAATCCCTACTGTGGACCAGTGAAGCCTCCAGTGTAACCAGAAGGTCCTTCGTGGTAACACACACACGCACACACCTAGATACTCACCACCATAAAAGACATTTATATTTTTTTAATAGCAGCAACAACGAGCAAGTATTTACCACTACCTATGTCATTACTGCGCTTCAACAGCTAAGGTCTTTAAGCATGTAAAATTATTAACATTACATTTGTCAACAACACTACAAAAAAATATGAAAGGTAGAAATCTGGTTTTACTCCTAAATATCATCCGGATTTTAGCGAATATTTTCTCAAGTTTTCGGGCGAAGTAAAATATAAATGGAATACAAGTAATTAATCTATTGAATGACATTTTTGTGACAATTTTACAATAATGTATAAATTAAGTAGCATTACAGTGATAAATGTATATAATTTATAATAAATGAGAGAGAAAGGGAACAGGTGCTAGCATATTATAGTTTAGTTAAGTTAACCGGGTGCCTGCCACTGTCTGATACCGTTTTCTCTCATAAGCAAGAGCCACTCCTTCCTCAAGCGCCAACTAAACTATCGACTCTCATTCCTTTTGGGTGACGTTAAATTCAAAATATTACAAGACTCTAATTTATTAAAATAAGCCGATATCTCCAGTTTTTAGCACAATAACTGGATGGGTAATTTCCCCGAGTAAAACTGTGCGGTAGATGGTCGCGTCCCCTATCTCATACAAGCAACACCTCCCCACGTCCTGACAACATTCGCCTGGCCAGTCAACAGATAAAAATGACTGAGTTTTAATATCAAAATAAAGACCGGTGCAATACTACCTACTCTGCCAAAAGTAAACACGACATGGCGAAACTTGTGACTGAGCGAATGTAACAATATTGAAAAAACTAATATCTCGGTTATCCTTAATTTCAGGTGGAAATATCATAGAAGAAAAATGTCTTAGAATTGTCTAAACATTACGAAATGCATATTAATAGCAGCTAAATAAAGACCAGTGCAAGACTATAAATTGATCGGAGAATATTTCTTTGGTCCAGGTGTTGTGGTGAATATACATACAACCCATCTAGATCCTCCGCCCAGGTGAATGAAATAAGAAACTTGGGAAAAACTCTGCGGTGATAAAGATGTGACTCTCAGCATCCAGACACTATCTCTCTGTACACACACACACACACACCTCGCCGCCTGGGTCACCGCCTTTAACTACACTCTCCCACTAAACCCCAAGTCTAGACTCTGGAGGTCAGGTGTCCACATGTAGGCGTCTACCACACACTCCTCTCACACCTCTTCCTCTCCAATACCCCTACCCCCTTCTCTCTCTTCCCTCTCAAAGCAACCACTAATCGCCCTTACAACTCGTCCTTCCAAAATCGGTGCCACAATTCCTCCTCACACAATCCTCTTTACTCCTCCTCACAACGTCTTCTCTCACCGTTCATAAATCATCTGAGCAAACGTGAGACTACAACACCAAGCCGCCATTAAAAGCCCGTCGCTTCCTCCCGGTTCAGAAACACCTAACCTAACCGTACCTAACCTAGCCGTACCTAACCTAACCTAACCTAACCGTACCTAACATTACCAAACAATGCTCGCTGTTAATGACGTTGTGACTAAAAGCACTTCATCCACCAAATCAAATAGTTATTGAATTCATTTGTGATGATTGGTGTGGCGGCCGTTCCACCCCCATTTAGTTCCGGCATGACGTGTGTGTGTGTGTGTGTGTGTGTGTGTGTGTGGGGGGGGGGGGACACTCATGCAGATAAAACTGAATTCAATACAACGTTACTGAACATACGGTAATTCTTTGTGTTCATCATTACGGCACACCACCATCGTCCAACTCCAGTGTAATCCTGATGTAATTGGGTCCCCTGAGAGTAAATCTAACCCCGGACACAAAACACACTCGCCAATACCCGGGATTACAACAGCTCTGAACATACGTTGTAAACACCATTAACCCGCCAGCCTCACTACCGCCCACTGCTGCACTACAAAAGAAATGTAACGTCAAGATATACAAGTGTAAGACGTCCGCCCACAACAGAGTAACCTTGGTCAAGTTTATATAATTAAGTAACCTTTTCTTTGGAGACTTGTGTAGTAGTCGAGGTGTTCATTAACTATAGCAGTGTTTTAATAAATTTTGCTGACTAACAATGGCAACAAACCAGAAAGTCTTGTACCTGATCGTTCTACTTGGCGACCTACCAAGTGTGTTACAATAGTTTGAAGGTCATCGTTAAGTTAATAATGAATAAAGAACGAGAGAGAGAGAGAGAGAGAGAGAGAGAGAGAGAGAGAGAGAGAGAATAAGTCTACTTGTTTCATTCTACTCAGGTATAACTGGACACGCTTCATGTCCCACACTCCCATTTCATTCCATTCCCCATTTTTTTTGTTTTTAGGTTTCCATTCCCTTGATCCGCCTGGTGCACAAATAGGAACGTGGGAGGGAGACTACACGGATACAGTCAACTAAACAACGTACCCCAACACCGTCTACGAAGAAACGATCCATATAGATTCTTGTTTTTTTACGAACGATAATGTTGATGTCCCAATCTGTATTCATGATACAATATACGTAATACACCTCAAGTATCGAGCACAGCAGGAGTTGGCTCGGGTGATGGCTGTCAAACTTTCCAAGGTAGGTAAGTTTGTAGCTCAACCAGGTATATCTTGTTTACATAGACGATCAGCTGATGCCTCGTCGACACACGCGACTTGAATACCCAACCTATTAGAACACTTCGCCTGTTCCAACAATACGATCTATAACTTTATTTACTGGTGATTTTATTATATATTCTGAACTTTCTTAAACTTAAAAATATAAGAGGAAATGGAGTTTGATGAGAATTTACTCCACCCGCCGTTGGTAAGACTCCGGAAGCGAACTGATGTGCTCAAGTCATTGTGTCACTCAAATACCATGAAGGCGAGGCATCCGAGTTTCAACATTGTGAGGACACTACCCCCCCCCCTCACTCGACCCCTACATACCCTCCTCAGCCCTCACCACCATGTTATAAAGCTTCCTTACACATTACAAAAGACTATTTACCTGTAACTAGTAAAGAATAAACTCCAGGGGGACAGTTTCCAATAAAATTCTTGAATAAAAATAACATTGATCCGGACCTTTTTGCATTTGTTAATAAATTTCTAAAAAAAAAAGGAATATTTTAAACTTGTAAATAAATCCCCACGAGCACTGTTGTTTAATAAGGGAGAAACTCCCCCTACCCATCGAACCTAAACTAAAAGTATTTCCCCGCGTGGCCAAGCAATACTCGTACACAAAATCCCCGACACAACCCAACATTATTAGAGCCCCGCTATTTTCAGCTAAATACGACCAGCGGAGGATTAAATCGGAAATTCAGAACACAACGCTCCCTCGCGCTCAGGTAATCTAGCGGCAATTAGGTGAACTATTAACCCTAACTCTAGCCGTTATCCGCAGATAATCACAAAACGCCAACTTAGAAGCCAAACACACACTCCACCTCACGTTCTTCTCCACACCTGTGACCTACAACACATACTCTACCTGCTGTACCTTTGTGTGTGTCTAATATAAACACTAAAGACAGATACATGGACGAACATATAGGTAAACAGATGAGGAAGAAACAGACAGAAAGAAGGACAGAAGACAATGATAAAGATAAACGTACTGATAGACAAAGCGGCATACTGTACACCCACGCGTAGATATTTGACCCACTGAGAGACAAACGTGTACAGTAGACCCGACACGCATAAGGAGGACCGGATGAATAGTCTACGGGGTGACACTACCTAGTTCCAATCCTTGATGTAGAGGCCATTAATTTAACTCATGAGAAACTAACAAACTGGCCACAACATAGGAGTGACTCACCAAATGGCCACAACTAAGGACAGACTTGGCTAACTCACATTATGTGGCCACAAGTCAGGAGAGAGTCCGTTAACTCCCAATAAGTGTCCACAACACAGGAATAACTTACAGAAAGTGGCCACAACTCAGGAGAGACTCGGCTACCACAGAAAACGGCCACAGTGGAGGGCAGGACTCGGCAAACTCACAGAAAACGAAACCCACTTAGCACAGACTCAACTAACTCACCGCAAGTAGCCACAGCAAACATAACTAACACCTGCCATCACCAGCAGTATCTCCCTGACGGTGCGGCGAAAGAGGAAGCTTCACACACAAACTCACCTGTGAAAGAAAAGAGAAAACCACATTAAATGAAGGAAGATCTTTATAACATTTCTCACTAAATACAAGAAAATATGTAATAATTAGTATAATATGGTTCCGTGTTTATCATTGATATCTCTCTCTCTCTCTCTCTCTCTCTCTCTCTCTCTCTCTCTCTCTCTCTCTCTCACGTCAACACCTCCACCTGGTTAGTACCTGTGTGTTTACTCTTTAATCAACATCTTGTGTATTCATGATAAGGTTCCGCCAGGGTTCGGACACTGTCAGAATACCTTACCCAGGGCGCTGTTACCAAGCGACCCTAAGCACAATCATGATAAAACCTAACCCATCGTTTTCAAAAGCACGGGAAGGTGCATTCACTTACAAGACATTACACACTGGCTTAAGAACAAACAAGTAGATTTCCTTAAACTTCAGACAAGACAACGTTACAATATCCCTCTACTCCCCCCCTCACCAAATGAAGAACGGACACCCCCCTCCAGTGTCAGCGAGGAGAGGTAAGACAATACACTTCACCAAACACTGTCATCAGCCCGTGGGAGATGTGGTGTAGTCACTGTAGTGTTAAGTTGACCAGGAGTTGCCACAGGATCTTCACCAAGGCATTTTGCTCCCAGTAACTGGACACTCTTAAGTACTCTTACTCCTAATGTCCTCCAGGCCACGTCTAAACACTAGCTGAGAGACGGGGGAAGGGAAGGGAAGGAAAGGGAAGGGAAGGGAAGGAAAGGGAAGGGAAGGGAAGGGAAAGTTAGTTTTAATTGTCCCCATCATTAACAAGTCTTCCTCATCATCGTCATCTTTGTTATTTTTATTCTCTCACTTTTATTTACCATGTTCTTCTTCTCCTCCTTTATCTTCCTTTCTTATCGCCACTTTCTCCTTTATCTTCTATTCCTCCTCCTCCACGAAAAACAGCAGCCACACACACACGAGACCCCCTTCCTCATCCACCCACGTGTGTTTTAAGGGGGCGTGTCAAGGGAAGAGGACGGTGGCACACTGTGTAAGGGCGTGTAGGGATGTGAAAGAAGGGTGTTGGCAGCAGTGACAGTAGAAGGCGGCTGAGGTGGGGGTAGGCATGAGGGGTTGGGGTAAGTGTTAGGGGTTGGGGATAGGCCACACCCACGCCCACACCAGAACCTGTACCTCACGCCCACACCAGAACCTGTACCACACGCCCACGCCAGCAGTACCATACGCTCACCCACACCATTTGTACCACACAAAAATCTTACATCAACACACACACACACACGACCAACAAAACACAGCCACATCGTTACCTCTACCACACACGCCCCACACCACCAACACGCCCACACCACTAACACACCCACACAATCACTCTTTAACCTCACACACTTCAATTTTCTTCACCCCAACACAGTACACCGCTCCCTCCATCTTCTTGAACCTGTCTAGTTAGCAATCTTCAGGAACAAACAGCAATAAACAACCTGGTAACACACACATCACCTCAGGAATAATAATGACAATAAAGATGGTGATAATAATAATAATAATAATAGGTGATCTCTCTCTCTCTCTCTCTCTCTCTCTCTCAGACAATGGTGTAAAAGATTTCGTCTACTCGTCACATCCTGCCTGACGTGATGCTGACGACTCCATTTTATATTCTCTCACCTTCCCTCCCATTTTATCTTCCTTTCCTTCCGTCAATTTCCACCTTTCCTTCCTCTCCTTCTTCCCACTACCATTCCTTCTGTCTACTTCCATCCTCTCCTTTCCTCATTTTTCTACCATTCCGTTCCTTCTGTCTAATCCTACCCATCCACCCGCCCACCCGCCCACCCTCCATCCCTCTACCTTCCTGTTTTCTCTGCCTGTCCATCAGTCTGCTCTCTACGGGTAAAACGCAGACCAGGCGTGTATAGCACTAGGTCAGGAGGGAGGGAAGAAAGTGCAGGAGTAAAGGGGGATAGAATAAAAGAGAAGGAGAGATTGAAGCAGTGATAAACGGAGGGAGAGTGTGATGAAGGGAAGTAGGGAGTGTGATAGAGGGAGGTAGGGAGAGTGTGAAGGAAGGAAGGAAGAAAGGAAGGAGGTACCCATTCCGCCAGCCATACATATTGCGGCTACACTTATACATTATGAACCACACTGAGATGATTCCTGCTTGGTCTCATCCTGGTACATGATGACCACTATACTCTGTTGCACTATACTGTACTCTGTTGCACTATACTGTACTCTGTTGCACTATACTGTACTCTACCGCTACACAACGTTTAACTGCATGTCCCCTTCCACACCTCACCCTCTTCCTCTCAATTAATTAGTAATATTCTCTCCTCTGTCCCTTCCTTCCTCCCTCCCTCCCCTTTCTATTACCTGCGGTCCCTCCCTCACCTGTCATCATCTCAGTCATTTATAAACCTTTTAACACTTCATCCTTCCTCTTCTATTCCCCTTCTTCAATTATATCTTTCTCAACCCTTTCCTTCCCGTCTCCTTTCTCATTCGTTCGTCCTGGTCTGTTCCACATCTACCTTATATCACACACACACACACACACGCTATCAGCATCACATCATTGCCCCCACACATCAAATGATCGTTTTAAATCCTTTTACTAACCATTTCACATCGGGTACAATCCCCTATACAACCCAATACACACTGGGTCAAATCCTCTTTTTTAACACCCACTGTGATCCCTGTATCACGTAATTATGAAACTCTCGATAAATTAGTTCCCTGACACCTGATAAATTGGCAATTGTCTCCATACACGATAAATTAGATGTTTTACCTGATAAATTATAAACAAACTCTAGTCCCCCAGAGTAAACAGACATTAATTAATACACAAAGTCAATATTTCAGCACCATGATTTAGTTTCAACCATTTTTATTTCTTTTACTTAGTTTTCCTTCATATTTCTTTCACCTTTCTCTCCCTTTTCCCCAATTTTCTATCCCTTCCTTTCACCCTTTTCTTTTTAACTAGCGTATGGTGATTCATAAAGATTCAATCAGTTCATCAGTCAGATTCAGATAAAAAAACATTAGAATCAGAATCGTGAAGCTCAAATTCACAGGTTCGAGGAGTTGACTCAGATAAATTAATTCACAAAATTAATTCACAAGTGTAATTATAGAGTAACAAAAAAAAACGGGGTTCAAAATCAAAGGTTTATTTTACATTTCATTCAGTTACTCATAGTTTATTCTGAATCATGGAGCTATGGATGTATTTCTGATGTAAACTTTATCATCATCAGAGCCTATCATCTGTGGCCACTATGTCAACAAGGACGTAAACAAGACCTACCAACACCACTATGAACACATAACAAGGAAGCAACAACACGAGTGAGATTTAACAAGTGCGGCCAATGACGTGACTCGGTAGATGATGACGATGACCTTTGAATCTCCCGCCCCTCTCCCGCGACCCTGGTTAACCCGCTGTACAGTTATAACCCAATTTATTTATTAGTACCAAAGTGTTCAAATATTGGTAGGTGCGACTTCCTTTAACACAGCTGATGAGGTACCCGGGGAGACAACGACCTGACCTCTCCTCTCCGCTTTTCCTCTCCTTTTCTAATCTCTATTCTATACATCAACCCCCACCATCCATCTCTCTCTCTTCTTCCTTCCGCCATAACCTGCCGCTCTAACCGAACCTCATCCCAATCCACCTCACCAGCAGACCACCTCCTCCTTCACCAGGTCTCGTCTCTCTCCTTCATTATCATCATTATCTTTTTCATCCTCCACCACAAAGTCCTCCTGCCAACCAAGCCATCATCCCTCTCTCACCTCCTCCTCCTACCGTCACTTTTTACTGCCCCCCTCCTCCACTTACCCCCATCTCCTTTCTCTCCTTCTACCTACCCCACTTCTACCTCCCCCTTCCCACTACCGCCTTTCCCTCTCATCTCACCTCTCTCTACTTTCCTCCTACAAACTTACATTACTTTTTTCCTTCCTTCTAGCACACATCATCTTATCCTCTCCCTCCACTACCCCCACCTTCAGTTTCCCTCCTTCCTACACCTGCCCTCCCACCTACACACCTGACCTGCCTCCTTCCCTGTATTACACCTACCGCCGACCTTCCTCTCTCCTCCCCTGCCACTAACCTTCCCTTCCTCCTACACCTGCCACCCCAGCCTTTCCCTCCCCTCCCTCCTACATCACCCCCCCCCCATCATCCTGGAGGTGTTGAAGGGGGTGAGAGAGGTGTAGCAGCGGGGTGGTGGTGGTTGTCATCAGCTGTGAGGATCAGGTTTACTGAGACCCGTCCCCATTCATCTACAGTATGACTGGCTGACTGGCTGACTGACTGTTTGGCTGACTGGCTAGCTGGCTGTCTGGGTAGTTGGCTGGCAGCGGGCGTGTTTTCCGGGTCACCTGCTGGAAACTCGTCCCTAATCTACCTGCCTCATACCTGCCGAGTCATAATTGTTATTACTGGAGCGATTAGTCCCATTACTATAACTGATTTTTATGACTATTATTGTTTCCCCCGTTATTACTGCCTGTGTGTGTGTGTGTGTGTGTGTTTTTCTCTCACCGGCTTGTTTAAATAGTGTGTAGTAAGATGGTGTGGCTATGTGGTAGTGTGGTTAATGTATGGTGTGTAGGAAAGGTGATAGATTTAGTTTTAAGCAACGGTTAAGGGATACAGCTCTCTCTCTCTCTCTCTCTCTCTCTAAACTGTGATGATTATACTTAAAGGACGGACACGCGCGCGCACGCACGCACGCACGCACGCACACACACACACACACACACACACGTCTCTTTAATTATCTCTACTTTCACTCTGAGAGAATATTCACACTGCCACCATAAGGGTTATCTCTCCCCCTTCACCACAAGCATCTCAGATTATCTCCTTCCATTCCTTTGTTACCTGGACAGACTGTTAACACCTCACCACGACAGCTGAGACTTGGCGATCAGTTAACTGTTAATTGAGTAAATATTGATCAATTGACTGACAACCACGTCAATGATTTGGTAATATTAAGAGACCGGTGATTAGCCGATCAATGAACAGCTGTTTGGTTATCAGCTGATTGGAGAGGCCAGCTGACTGTTAATTAGGCAGGTAGGAGCATCACCTGTATAGTAATATAACACCAGATGGCTTGAACAGCCTCCACCTTCAGATTCATTCAAAGATTCCTTGTTGATAGAGCCTTAACCACACCAAATGCCTGTTGAACTGGCACCCTGACAGAACAGTGTCACTTGGCATGACGACATGTGAAATGAGGACCACTTGTCAATAAGACACCTAATGGAGTGTCACTTGGTACTGTGATATCTATATAAGAGGTGTCACTCACGTCCATCATGTGGGGGTAATTGGTGGAGTGCCAGAGTGCCTTGGGCAGTGGAGAGGGAAGGGAAGGGAGGGGAGGGTAGGGGAGATGAGGTCAGGTAAGAGTGGTGACATCACACATTTCACTGGCCCACCTGAGGGGAGAGGAGGTGCCCACTGACCGTACACACTCAAACACACCTGGTACACCTACACCACCCTAATCGCACACATGACGCAGCCCACACACACACACACACACACACTCTAGTTTTAACCATTATCTAAACTTTCTACACGCTTTAAAAATAATAATGCATCACAACCAAAACAGGATTTTCTTTATCTATCTATTCTCTTGTATTTCTCTTCCACTTCTGTATTGTGTGGACGGAAGGATACAGACACCTCAGAGAAGAGAGGAAATAATAGATAAATTGATACATGACAAGTGAAAGAAAAAGAAACCACAACAAAACTAAAGACCACAACACAAACACCTGGAGAGATAACAATGAGAAACAGGGACAGACAGACAGACAGACACAGACAGACACAGACACAGACAGATCTCACCTCTACATCCCCGACACAACTTCACCCGGCTGGAGGTAACAAGGGGGAGGTAGGAACATGTGTATATTTACCATCATAGCGCGGAGGTATTTTGAGGAGCAAAGGGTGACAAAAGATGTTATTGCTGCTGTGGTGCTGGTGATAGTGGTGGTGGTGATAGTGGTGGTGGTGATAGTGATGGTGGTGATAGTGATAGTGGAAAAGGGCTAATGCGGCGGCCATCTAAGTAAAGTCTTTTGCCTAACACAGATCTTACGTCACGACACACCTCACGCCTCGCTGGCCGCACTGATGAACGCCAAAACAACACGATTCACCTCCCCCACGCCTCATCTCCAACACATTACATGGGCCAAGGTTCCCTCCACCACCTGGCCAACAGTAATGGCGCGCTCTTTCACACAACACTCGTCGCATAAGCCTTACACACACACACACACACGTCATCATCATCATCATTGAGAAGAAGAAGAAGCTTGCAGTGAACTGGGTTTTGTAATTAGGTTGAAGACTGAACTCGCTGAGGACCCACTGTCTCCTCTCTCCCTCTCCTCCTCTCTCACCCTACACTTTTCTCTTCTCTCCCCCCCCCCCCGTTTTTTCCTCTTACACTACTCCTACTCCACCTTTTCTCTCCATCTCACTACTTCTTTCTCCTTCCTCCATCATCTCCTCTGTTTTCTTTTTCCTCTTCCACTCTCCCTCCTATTTTTTCTTCCTCCTCCTCTCCTCTATTCCTTCCCCTCTTCTACCACCTTCATCCTCCTCTCTTCTTCCCCCTTTCCATTTTTTTTCTCCCTTTTCCTACTCCCCTCTTCCTTTCTCCCCCACAGGTAACACCCCTCACTCAAACCAATATTAATATCTTCACCTGAATCCCACCCACCCCCACCAGACCTACCTGTAACCCATAATAATCTGTTCACCCCTCACCTCACCCTCACCCCTGTAACCCACCCACCCACACACCTGCCTCACCTCCTCGTAACCCACCCACCCACCCCCACCTGACCTCCCTGTAACCCACCCACCTTCACCTCACCTCACCTCGTAACCCACCCACCCACCCTCACCTCTGCCACCTCACCTCACTCCCACTCACCTGACCTCCATGCTTTCTCCACTTATATGTTTACCTTTTCCCCCCTTTCTCCATCAACTTCCGTACTTTCCCCAGCTTTTCCCTTCTCACATTATAATTTACACTCCGGCTGTACAACTTTCCTCTGCTCTCTCTCTCTCTCTTCCTTTCTCTCATTTCAGGTCGATATGTCTACGTTATGCTACATTCCTCCCTTTCTCCAATTATTCCATGTTTCATTTCCTTTCTAAACTCCTACGCTACTTTCATCACTTTCTCCAATCAATCTTTTCTCTCTAACCTCATTTTTTGGGGGTAAACTCCCTTGTTATTTTTCATACTTTCTCCAGATACTTTCTCTGGGACTTTCTTCTTAGTTATGTCCTCTATCCCCGTTAAGCTTTCATTCATTTACCTTAAGTGCCTCTATACCTGTGGCGTCGACCTGCTTGTGATAATAAGCTTAATTAACCAGCCAAGCTTAATCAACCAGCCAGCTTTTTTTCTTCCTTTTTATCTTTCTATCTCACTGTCAACCACCTCCCCACCCCCCCTCCCAGCTGTTTCTCTCTCTCCCAACCACCTCCCCCTCCCCTACCATCTTTCAACTACTTTCCCCCTCCCATCTCTCTCTCCCAGCCATCTCCCATCCACCCCTCCCCTCCCATCTCTCTCTCCCAGCCATCTCCCCATCCACCCCCTCCCTCCATCTCTCTCTACCTCCCACCGACTCTCCCACATCTCTTTAAGTCAATCCGCCTGTACATTCCTCCGACTTCTCCTCCTCTTTTTTCCTCCTCTTCCAACTCCTCTTTCCCTCCTCCTGCAGCACCTGTACAGCTATCTTCACCTGTGCCCTCCTAACCCAACCTAACTGCATCAGATCATCCAGCGCTCGTAACTCCTATCATGATTATGCCTCCGTCACACTCTCAGGGACGCCTTTAGTTTGCTGTTATTCACGACCCTTCACCACCTGTGTTTCTTCCTTGTGAACCCTCACCACCTGTGCTTCTTCTCTGCGACCCTTCACCACTCTGTGCTTTCTTCTTTCTCTTTTCTTCTTCTTCGACCCTTCACCACTTGTTGTTCTTCTTATGACCCTTCACCACTTGTGCTTCTTCTTCTTGCGACCCTTCACCACTTGTGCTTCTTCCTGCTACCCTAACCAGCTGTACGTCTTGCTATCTTACGATCCTTCCTTTCCCATCAGTATACACGTAACAAAACTCTTCCCTTCCCATCATCCTTGCACACTCCCCTTCCCATCATCATCCTTGCACACCCCCTCTTCCCATCACCCTTTGCCTTCTCTTCCCATCATCCTTGCACACTCCCTTCCCATCATCCTTGCACACTCCTTCCATCATCCTTGCACACTCCTTCCCATCATCCTTGCACACTCCTTCCCATCATCCTTGCACACTCACCTTCCCATCACCTGCACACTCCCCTTCCCATCACCCTTGCTCTTCCCCTTCCCACTCATCCTTGCACACTCCCTTCCCATCATCCTTGCACACTTCTCCCCATCATCCTCTTGCACACTCACCTTCCCATCATCCTTGCACACTCACATTTACACACGCTTACAAACCCAACACAAAGAACTTACAAGGACTTAATCTTTTCCATAAATCATCGTATTGTGTTGCCTCTTCTTTCTATCTTCCCTGCGCCTCTTTCACCCTTCTACTTGTATATACGCTTTCACCTCTTCTTTATCTACTTTATACATCTCGCACCATTTCCGCACTCTCTCAACACACCTGCTGTGCTTTCTCCAGTTCTCTCTCAACCCTCATTACAACCTCCACCACTACCTGCCAGGGCCATTGGGCCATATTGGGGCATTAAAGCAAGAACTCATTTGCTTGTCGGGGCTTTCTCCAGGCTCCCCTGCCACTGCTACCCTCATCTCCACCACCGGCACCCCCCCCTGCCACTGCTACCTCATCTCCACCACCGGCACCCTCCCCCCGCCACCTCCACCCACCAGCAGCCTGGCCTTAGAAACTCACGACTAAAACACACAGCCACCACCACTATCACCACTACCATCACCTTTCACTAACCTTCTAACACAACTACGCGTGCCAAAAAGGCTTCTGTATTCTTCACTATTACTACCCCTACAGTAGTCCTGCAAGTAAGCCAAGGGGAGGCTATCTGAGCTCCCATCCGCCCCTGACTCAACCACCAAGCAGACACTCCTGGGCTGGAGGCGGCGCTGCTGTACACGTGTTCTAACAAGACTTCTACATGTTTGAACACGTTTACAGCAGAAGCCCTCCTAGGCCATGTTTGGTAAGCTGCTAGGACATGAGAAACAGGATGTACTTAATTAAACACCCCTTTAGGCAACCAGGGAAATGTGTATCTGTTAATTATGCTAACCTAGAATACACGCTTATGAGTCGTTAAAAGTTGTTGAAGGGAAGCAATACATTATAACATTTTGCTCAGTCTGTAGTGAAGACCAGAGTGAAGGCAGGAGCTGAGCTGAGACGAGTTTCAGAGCTGTGAGTAGGAAGATGGTACAGGTGAGATCCCTGACCACTCACTGCCCGACCCAATCTAAAACATTTCTACTTCTGAGACATTTCCATCATAATGCTTTTACCCAAGAACGTTTAAGAGTCTGGTGTCGTGACGAAGGAAATTTAACCCAAAGAGACTCCAGCCGAGGGAGGTGTTGGTGGCGCCTTAATATTGGTCCAGCAGCGTCGGCCACCCCCCGTCACCAAACATGTCAACACCAGCGGCAGATGGGAGGACACACAGTACCACCACACCTGATATTATAACGATATATAATGATACATATAGAACATTGTCACCATAACTATCACCAGCAATACCTTGACACTATATAATACATTACATACACGTACAGTGCACATATATCACCACCATCTACTGACACCACAATCATACTATCACCACCACCTACTATCACCACCACCTATACACACAAGCACACTATTACCACCACCTACACACCCACAAGCACAATATCACCGCCACGAGCGCCAATATCTGAAAAACTACATTATATTATACACACAATGTCATGCGCGCCAATGTAATCATCACGAGAACCTGAGGCTGCCCTGAGCGTGTAAGTATACTCCCCACCACACATGTAAGTATACCCCCACCACACATGTAAGCATACTCCCCACCACACATGTAAGTATACCCAATAAGTGTAAGTAAAACATCCTGTCCATACACTAGTTTTAACCCAGCATTACATAACACTTTCCCGGTAAATACACACGACACCAATAACAGTAAATCCTGGTTAGGTTAGGTTAGGTGTGAGGTGAGGTTCATCGTTAAACTTCAAGAGAATAGAAACGGGACGAAGTGACCGTGTATGGTCGCCGCTGCAGCTGTTAGTCCTCGAGGGTGTGAGTCAGCTGTGTTAGTAAACAAAGCCACGTGCGAGTACTTGAACGTTGGTGGTGATGATCCCTTGGAAATAATGGCGCTACAGTCATAAATATTGACACTTTATCTCGTCCCCCTTGTGATAATGGCGTTCGTGTACAACAAACTATCGTACACTGAAATCTTATCACCTGCACAATTATGTTCCTGTCGTCACAAATGAGGGTGTTAACAATTTTACCATTGATGACATGCAGCAAATTCTTAAACTCAAACAGCTGGACCAGTGTATAAACCTGAACAAAATGTGTTACTAATTCACCACAGATTGGCCGTAAAGAGTCAGGTTCAAGTTAGGTTGAAACTGGACACTTTCTTCGTGGGTGGGGAGAGGGGAATGAGATGAGGGGAGGGGGGGATGAGATGAGGGGGAGGAGGGTAGGGGGAATGGAGGGGAAGGCGGGGGGAGAAGGGAGCCACAGTCTGCTGGAAGTTTACACAATAAAAACATTTACTATCAACTCTCTACTGTCGAGTGAGGTCAAGACACCACGCCACCTGGTCGTAAAACCTAACCTAGCCAAGCAACGACACACCTAATTTAGTCACAATCTTAAGTCGCTGGGTAAAAGTTTCTAGGTACACAAGAGCGAGGTTGACCAGGGGGGATAGGTTTGACATGAAACCAGGTGAAGAGCGACATGCGCAAGCCAGTGTTTACCGAGTTACGATCATTATACCCATTAATCATCTTAAGACGGGTATAATTAATCTATATTAACCAAGATAGTTAATTGTGAGTATAATTAAATCTTTTTAATAAAGTCAGATAGCTTATATGAGTTCGAGTATAATGATTATCCACATTGTCAAGACGAAAGGGAGTTTATTATGCCGGTAGGATGAGTCAGTAAAGTACAGCGAGAAGTAGGTAAATATATGTAATAATAATGCTCATCTATTATAGAAGAATTACTATAGACAAATATTAGATTAACTAACACGTAAATATGAGTATTATTAATATTTGTATGAATGAGAGAGCTTCAATAATACTTACAAACAATAACAACAATAAACATCACAGCGACTAACGTATAAGCACCTAGTACACAAGCGAGTTTAATATTACCAAAAGCATTATAGAAGTCACACGCTAACATGAGTCTTATATATATATATATTTACCATTAAGGAGAATATTTTTTTTTATAACACTTTCGAATTTTCCGACGCACATTAGTGGTCATTTTACTGTACTTCAATAACGAACGCAACCTGACACTGTGTTGACAGGCCGCTTGGGAAGTCGGCTAAGATGCAGACAGTACCAAGTCGGGTAAGATAAGATGCAGACAGTACCAAGTCGGCTAAGATAAGATGCAGACAGTACCAAGTCGGCTAAGATAAGATGCAGACAGTACCAAGTCGGCTAAGATAAGATGCAGACAGTACCAAGTCGGCTAAGATGCAGACAGTACCAAGTCGGGTAAGATAAGATGCAGACAGTACCAAGTCGGCTAAGATAAGATGCAGACAGTACCAAGTCGGCTAAGATAAGATGCAGACAGTACCAAGTCGGCTAAGATAAGATGCAGACAGTACCAAGTCGGCTAAGATAAGATGCAGACAGTACCAAGTCGGCTAGACAAGATGCGACAGTACCAAGTCGGCAAGATAAGATGCAGACAGCACCAAGTCGGCTAAGAGGAAGATGCAGAAAGTACCAAGTCGGCTAAGATAAGATGCAGAAAGTACCAAGTCGGGTAAGATAAGATGCAGACAGTACCAAGTCGGCTAAGATAAGATGCAGACAGTACCAAGTCGGCTAAGATAAGTTGCAGACAGTACTAAGTCGGCTAAGGTAAGATGCAAAAAGTACCGACGATGAGTACTTTCTACCTTTAACAGTACTGTACAGGTGAGTTAATTTTTACCTGTTGAAGCACAAGTGGTCGGAGAGGAGCTAAAGTATAGGAACAATACACATGTAATTTATTGACTCCTGACAACGACCAGAATCACACGTACGACAAACTGACGGACAACTTTTAAGAATTTTTCAAAACTTCCCATGTAGTTTTCCACCTTAAATTGATCCAAACTTTTAGGTCGCTTGTTATACGGGACAAAAGTAAGTTCTCAAAAGTACGTGTGATTTTTTTTTCTCCGCAAATTGGTGATGTGAGAAGGAAATAGATTCACCACGCGCTAACCTAACCTCTCCCTGAACCTAACCTAACCTAACCTCTCCCTTAACCTAACCGGAGATGTGAGGGAGGATTAGGTCGCTAGACACGGCGACAAAAAAAAAAAGTTAAAATTCTGAAAACTTCGTAAATTAATTTTTCTCCCTTACTGGAAACACGACAAGGCATTTGCAGAGTTCACTTTATCTACGACATAAAGACTACTAGTACTACTTCTACTACCACAACTATCACTACTACTACTACCACTACCACCACCAACAACACCAGACCGCCACCCCACACACACCACTACCACCACCACCAGAGAGCAGCAGCTGGACCGCCCACCGTAACCGGGACAAAGCAGCCACTACATGACACTTAACACGTGTCTTAGTTCCTCACACCAGGCGGGGGGGTACCAGCAGGAAGGAGGGAAGGGAACAGGAGGAGGAAAGGAAGAGAGAATGATCAGGAAAACAAGAATGTAAATAACTAGTGAGAAAAAAGTGAAATTAAAAAGAATAAGAAAGAAGTGGGGGAAACACACAAAGAGAAGCAGTAGGAGAAGTGGACAAAAAATGAGGAAAGGAAAGACAAAATGGGGAGAATGAGGAAGAAAAGATGGAAAAGAAGAGGTGGAGGAGGAAGAGGTGAAGGAAGAAGAGGAGGAGGAAGAAGAGGTGTAGGAGGAAGAAGAGGTGGAGGAAGAGGTGAAGGAGGAAGACGTGGAAGAAGAAGAGGCGAAGGAGGAAGAGGAGGAGGAAGAGGTGGAAGAAGAGGCGAAGGAGGAAGAGGTGGAGGAGGAAGAGGAAGGTGAGAATGACGATGATCAGATTACCACGAAGATGCAAGAGTCTGGATGTAACCCCTTCCCTTCTCTCCCCTACCACAGGCACTCTACACCACGATGAACCCGATACACCAGATACCCGGGCGTGTGGAGGGGGTGTGTGCGGGCGTGTATGCTGGGATGTAGGAGGGTACAAGGGCGTGGCCATGGGTGTAGCGGAAACTACAATTTACCAATAATAAACAACTCCCACTCATACCGCATGTATACATCTTCCTCATACCTCATACTCCCTTTTTCTCCCTCATACCTCATACACCCTTCTCCCTCATACATCCTCCTGCCCCTCACACATCGACACACAACACAGAAACACCACAAAGCAACGGCAACATAGTTTACAACGGTGATTATAATTGAAAGTAGCACAGATCTCCCCACCACCACCGAGTCACAACCATTAGCGTCCATCTGTCTCTGTGTACTGGAGTAGCAACTTAACATCACGGTGGAGATCGAGGTCATAGCTTCACCAGTAGTAGTAGTAGTAAAGAGTAGTCAGTGAACATCTGCTACGCCCAACAGATGGTGGAGGAGACGGGGGCGCTACCTAATACGGTCGCCTCCAACTTTCTCCTGACATTTCCACAAGATTCTCTGCCGCAACGCTTTGATCTTCTCCCTCCCCCCAAATCCATCTCATCCTCCTGCACCCATCTCCTTCCTCTTCTTCCTCTCCTCCTGTCCCCCATCGATAACCTCCTTCCCCTCTCCCTCCTCCTCCCAACCACCCTCCTCTCCCCTCCTCCTTCCTCTCCCTCCTCCTTCCTCTCTCCCTCCTCCCTTCCTCTCCCTACTCCCCCCAACCCCCACTCCCCAACCACCTCCTTCCCTCCCTCCTTCCCCTCCTTCCTCCTTCCCTCCTCCTCCTTCCTCCTCTCTCCTACTCCCCCCAACCCCCTACTCCCCAAACCATCTCTTCCCCTCCTCCTTCCCTCCCTCCTCCCCACCCATCTCCTCCCTCCCTCCCCCCCACCCATCTCCCTTCCTCCTCCCCACCCATCTCCTTCCTCCTCCTCCCCACCCATCTCCTTCCTCCCTCCCCCCACCCATCTCCTTCCCGCTCCAGACACATACACTTGTACTAATATACACACAAAAATAAACAAACCTTTACCACAGTTGCCGCCATTAACTGGAGCCAACACGGCCCTGTAATACCGTCAATGACCTATAACCGAGCCTTCACAACCCTTAATAAGAATGACCTATCGTAAACAGGAGCCTGGGCACACCTTGTTATACCGACACTGCCCTATACGTAAGCCTACACAAACTATAACCGTAGTCATGGTGGAGAAACTTATCCTACATAACCCTGTAGATTAAGCCCAGATCAACATGTAGACGACTCCCTGTCTTTCCCCCCCCCCAAAAAAAAAACTTTACTGCCGCTCACCTCAGCTTAGCGTCAACCACATCAACATTCCCTCACCGTATGAAAATATACA